>NW_022196904.1:148362635-148382015 GCF_008632895.1 Mastomys coucha
ATATCAACTTTCTGAGGGACTTGGACTCAAACTAGCGTCCAGGGTTCATTCCTTTCTCCACCCTATGCCTGTTTCTTGGGGCTGCTTCTCTCCCCAAAGAGGGTTGCCTGTCACCTCCTAAGTTAGCTTCAAGAATACTCAGTCCTGAGATCTCCAGACCCTGGGGCAGGAGGGAGACTCATAAAATGCATGTGAATATCTTTGTAGCCTAATAATCTCACCGTAGCAGAGTAGGTGGAGCAGAGCCCTTTGGGAAGCACTCATTATTTCTGCAAAAGAATTGGGAGGTAGCACAAACATTCGAACAATACCATGTAAAAGGAGGGAAAGAGGAAAGGACCTCTCTTGCCAGGACTGGATGCCAGGGCTTTCGGGTGTTGCAGCTTCTGAACACAGCTGCAGAAGCAATCGCTATGGATTGAAGCAGAAGGACCTGAGTTTAGATCCTTGGCATCCATGTAAGAAGCAGGGTATGGTGGCGCATGTCTTGAACTCCAGTACTAGGAGCCAAAACCAGGAGTATCCCAGGGAAAGGGGAGAGGGCACTCAGGCAAGGCCATCTAGCTAATCAGTGAGCTCCAGGTTCAGCGAGAGACTCTGTCAAAATATAGGATGGAGAACTATAGATATCAGGTTAACCCTTCCACAAATGCACACACAAGCATGTGCACTATCCACACTCAGACACAGATAGACAGACAGACAGGCAGACACACACACACACATACACACACACACACACACATGCACACGCACACACACACTAAATGATGTAAAGCTGTGTTTTAGTTATTTTTCTGTTGCTATGATAAAACACCATTTATTTTGGTTTATGTTTGTACAGAGATGGGAGTTTATGGTGCTGGCACAGAGGCATGGCAGCAAGCAGCAGGCATAGTGGCAGGAACAGGAAGCTTAAAGTTCACATCTTGAACCTCAAGCAGGAAACAGAAAGAGCTTACTCCTCTACCTACAGAAATAGGTAGCGACTTTGAATCTCAAAACCCGTCCCCGATACCATACTTTTCCCAGAAAGTCTCTGTCACTGTATACCTCCTCCAAAATGCTACCAACTGGGGACCAAGTGGTCAAATGCCCAAGACTATAGGGGACATTTCTCATTCAAGCCACAATACTCTATGAAAAGTATAAAACCTGGAAAGAGATGGACAAGATTTAGGAGCAAGTATGGCTTCAGCCTATCCCAGGTTTTCCATTTTAAGTGGGAAAAGTGCATTCTGCATTGAGGAATGTGGTTTCGCCGTTGACTGTCCCTTATGCATCTGTGTGGGAGGCATTTCCTGCCAGGCATCTCTATTAAGAAAATAAATCCCGATAATGAGATATCAGTGTGTTCCAAAGGGCTCTTTGAAAAGGAAAAATGTCTTCTTATGCAAACTTTTCCATATAGTTGGCATTTTGGCACTGCGGGTGGCCTGTCAGGATGGAGGAAAGAAAAAGTTAAGGATAATGGAGAATAATCAGAGACAGATGAATGCGGGCCGACAGATGGATGTAGGAATTTCCTAAATGAGGAGCTGTGGCCAGGGTCTAGGGCTCACTGGGAATCCTTCCCCCTTCAGTCCACAGCATGAGAAACTCTTCCCTGCCACTTGGTGGAGCCCAGCTCAGCCAGGATGGGTGTTCTCTGAGACTCAATCATGTATCTCAATCCCCAGGACAAACCAGACATTGAGGAACAACACACCTTGGACACTGCGCATGCTGAAGCTAATTTCCCCTACCTCTCAGAGAAGATGGCAAGCTGGGTTACTTCTCTTGGGGACCATGTAAGAAACAGCAGCAGCAGCTGCGCTTCTCAGAGTAAACAAAAGACAATGGAAATCAAAACAGAACAAAAGCCAATGGCTCTGAGGTAAAGACAGACAGAGAGAGGACATGAAGTTGGACGGGTAGGTAGTTGAGGAAGAAGATCTGGGAGGACTTGAGGGAGAATAGGATCAAAATGCATTGTATGGAAAAAAATGTTAACAAAATACCACCTCCCAAAACAACCACAAAAGGTAAATAAATAAGTTGATTCAAGACTCAAATCCAAATGACTAAAACATGTGGGGTTGGACAGAGACTACGCTGGAGAGAGATGCCTCTGGTTCCTTGAGGGGTACTTTGTTCAAATGTATTATTGCTCTGGGTTGTAAACCCTGTGTTGGGACCCCCAAGAAAACTGGACATTTGCTAGTGATAGTGTATTTATAAAAAAGGATCAACTCTCCCAGAAGCATAAGTGTGACTGCAAAATGCAGCCAGGCTCCTGTCCTGTTATCACTTCTCTGTTTGAAATAAGGACCTTGTAGCTATTCAGATGCATCTTGAGTACCCAGGTTTCTCATTTTGCAAATGGAGGCTGTTAAGAACATTCACAGCTAGTAACATCTCCTTATTATTTATTTGGACTCCTTCAGGTTTTTTGGTTTTGGTTTTGGTTTTGGTTGTGTGTGTGCATATGTGTATGTGTGTGTGTGTGTGTGTGTGTGTGTGTGTGTGTGTACACAGGTATTTCTAACAGTGTTAGCTAATATATTGTTGCTTAGCATATAGTCAGTTTGGCACACCGCCATTACTCAGGAGAAACTTAAACTAATATATCTTGTGATGCAAACCCCTTACTTGGGGTGGGGGGTGGGGGCTAGCCTCTGATAGTGGAGCTCTATTGATCTTACCTTAACTGACAGAGGAGTTGTGCATCCGCCATTCTGTTCTGTAGTGTGTGCTGACTGATAACCTCAGTAGAACGCTCCAAGCTCACTGGAAACTGGCTACGGAAGCACAGGTGTGTGAACACCCTGTGACTAAAGTCAATGTTTACCAAGTATCAGCTGTGTTTGTTCCCAAATCTATTCAGAGCAGTTAATATAATTACATGATTTTGTGTAAACTGGTGGAATAGATTAATGCTGTGGAGAGACTCTGAAATGAAGTAATATCTGTTTGGAGGGAAAAAGTGTCCTGCTACAGAAGTGGGGTAGGGCTCTGCATTTCAATTTTGTCTCATGCCTGCTCTTATCCTGAATTAATGAACTGCGATTAGAAACAGAGACCTTTGTTTGCTGTGTGCAATTCCTACAAGAGCTACCAATACCTGCAAATGCTCATAAAGGTTTTGCTTTGAAACAAAATATAAATGGATACAGAATTTTACTTTTGACTTTGAATGAAATTGCTGTTTTAGTTTCTTATGGAGCATTTCTTTTAAAATCAATTTTCCTTCCAAACCAAATGTTTAATTTAATAGTTAATTAATTAATTATTTATATATGATCATTTTGCCTGCATAGAGGCCAGAAGGGGCCTGTAGATCTCCTGGAACTACAGTGACTCTGTGTGGGTACTCTGGAATAAAAGCCAGTTTTCTTAATCACTGAGCCATCTCTCCAATCCCTCAAATCCAATCTTTAAATTGATCAATTGCTTATCCAAATTGTGACTGCTAATATTAACCAGAACAAGCAGTAAATAGAAACCTCCCACTATAAAGTTCCAACTTTTAAAGAGTCAAGGAAGATAAAGCTGAAGATTTTGCTGTCTTGTGGGCTCTATCTTTAGAGCAGATAAGGAACTTTAGGCCCAGGGAGAAGAATGATCATCAAACCATTTAAAAATGTCATCTTCAGACCCACATATCAGCTTTAGGAGCTTGCTAAACCAGACAGCTCCAGACAACTCACTCAAGCTCTCTGGACACAAGACCAGGAGTGTGTGTTTCCAGGAACCTTTGGATGATTTTCATGCAGCTACATCATTGGTGGGGAACACAGGAAGGGTGGTGCCTGGAAAGGTCTTTAACCAATCCAGTTGCAGGAAGGGTGGTGCCTGGCAAAGAACCCAGGTCTTTAACCAATCCAGTTGCTAGGGGCTCTTCCTCTCTACCCAAGACTCCTCTTTGACCAGAAACTCTACAACTCATGTAATTTAAACAAAGGTTTCAGAAATGCCACATAGTGAGAGATGCTTTCTGACATACATAAGATAAAATTATTACTCTATTCTCTAAACTGACCCTGAGGATTGCTGACTTCTACTGGTCTAATCAGCAGAGCCTCACGTGGGTACTGATGGGTCCTGTAGTCATGGCTGCACTCACCGAGTGCCTCGGAGAGCTGTGTGAGCAAGCATGCCAAACCATTTACATAGCTCACTGTGTTTTATAAGTAGGTCATTATTTCAATTTCCCAATGAAGGTGCTGTAGATTAGCACAATCAAGTAGCATGCCTAAAGACACACAGATAGCATATGGAGCCAGGATTTGAATGCCAGGAACTGAACTATCAATTCCCAACCTTTTTTTTTTTTTTTTTGCATGTGTCTGCATAAAGTGTGATATTTGTGTTTGCATAGAAACAAGAACAGCAGATGTAGAAACTATGTCAAGACGTTACATATTAAAATGATTCCTTGTATCAATGAGATTACTGTTCATCACCCCACCTGCATTGAGAATAATAGAGGAGAAACTCTAAAATAGACTCCTGCTTTTCATGAGATCTGCTCTCTGCTTCTTTTTGCTTCCTGTTGGTGTTGTTTTGTTTTACAGCTTTCTGGACCATTCTGAGACATAGTCTCAGGATTGAGAACTAGTGATATGAACATGTAGGCTTAAATCATAATCCAAGCCCAGAAATGAGTTCTGGCAAAACTCATTTTTCTTTGTAGCCTCGGCCACCAGGCAAGGATGCCAGCTGCACACTGGATCCTGGCAAGGTCTCAGGCACACCGTGGGGTCATGCTGCTTCTCTCAATAGCCGCCATCACAACCTATGGCTCTATCACCAAGCTACCCATTTCTTAAAGACTCCATGAACACAAATATGAATTCACACAAATAAAAATAAATCTTTTAGGCCATTTCCACAACCAGTTACCACCTAATTCCAGTCAAATTTCCCTGGGTAAGCATAGTTACCACCCATCACCAAAGAAATCTCTCTTAGAGCAGATGGAGACCACCACAGAAAACCACAATGCAGAGGTCACTGGATCATAGGATGCCCACCGCAACAGGTACAGCTATATCATAGCTCCTACCTCTATAGAAAACATGATAGAAGTGGGGTTGGAAAGTTTGTAAGAGCCAGAATACCAGAAAGTCTGCTGTGAGACTATCTGTCCTAGAAATGGCTGCATTAACAAGACTGGACCAATGTAGAAAGGGGAAATTTCCAGGGATCCCACCCCTAGATGAATAACTAGAGGCAGCATATAACTTCTGGGGAAGGAAAATTCACCCCTCTCTGGGATCATGAGCTCCCTTATTTGTTGTCTAAGGCAGAGTGGAACCATATGCACACAAGCAATGAAAACAGACTTAGCAGGTTGTATATATGTATTTGTGCATTCACTCGAAGGGAGGGGGCAGGAGGAGTGTGTGAGAGGGGACCCGGAGAGGTTGGAGGCAGGGAGAAAGTGATATATATATATATATATATATATATATATATATATATATATATATATATATAATTGTACTTCAGTCAAAAACATATTAAAAACAAATCTTTTTAAATATACCTTGGCAGGTGAGGTATGCACACCAGAGAAGAAATAAGAAAGAATCCGATGTCCAGGGCCTCTGTCTATCTTTTTCCTCAGTGGTGACAAAATTGCCCTTCTCTCAAGATGGTGTGGACCTTGGGCATGAAAACAGCATTCCACACTTTTAGAGCAACCAAGAGGGAAATATTTAACCTTTCTATGATTTGGTTTAGTAAGCTAAGCATTGGTCTAGCTTGCCTAGGACTCAGTATGTGTTGAAGATGGGAAGCAATCATGAGTAATTGTGTTTACTGCTCCACAATTCCCTTCTTGTTCTATTAGCTTTGGACCAGTTCAAAGCTTACTGTAGGTTCATCTTCAACCTTGCTATAATCAGCCTGTGGACTTCTGATCATTTTCTGTAAGGCAATGACTGTTTTTAATCTAGCAATGGAAGGCCAGCCCTTGACAGTGCGTTACAAGCAGCTTGTTCGTTTGCCTTTATAGAGTTGGAAGTCTACCTCCTTCTAACGGGCTTCCCATCCTGGGTATTCCTCACCACCAGCCAGGGAGCTTGTCTTTGAAGAAGCTGGTATATTTATATGTTGATTTTTTTATCCATAAACGTTTTATATAATCAAGTGTTTCAAATAAAATATTTCATACAATTCAAAAATATCAATAAATATTTCATATAAGTATGAAATATTTAAATATTTCAAATGCTGCCTGGGAGTTGGCGGCTGCAGAAGGTTCTTTGTTCCTTGGTCTTCCTGTTTGGCATCCTCCATCACTAAAAACTATAGAAGTTAGCTGCTGTGGTAGAGATTTGAGCTCTTAGACAGAAAAGAAGACACCAGCTTCTTTTTCTTTCTTTGTATATATTGCATTTTTTTTTATTTAAGTAGAACTCTCATTTTCTAAGCTTAATACTCTTGCGAGTTTGCTTTGTTACTCCTCTTGAGTGTGATTCCCCATGATGATAACGCAACTAAGTCACCTCACCTCACTAAATTCACATTTCTTTTTTTTTAAGATATTTTCTTTATTTACATGTCATATGATATCTCCTTTCCCAGTTTCCCCTCCGGAAAAAAATTTAAAAAAATAAAAAAATAATAAAAAACAAAAACAATAACAACAACAAAAAAACTGTTCCCTCCCCTCTCCCCCTGCTCACCATCCCTCCCGCTCCTGCTTCCTGGCCCTGGCATTCCCCTACACTGGGACATAGAACCTTCACAGGGCCAAGGGCCTCTCCTCCCATTGATGACCAACTTGGCCATCCTCTGCTACATATGCGCTGGAGCCCTGAGTCCCACTATGTGTACTCTTTAGTTGGTTGTTTAGTCCCTGGGAGCTCTGAGAATACTAGTTAGTTCATATTGTTCTTTGTCCTAAGGGGCTGCAAACCCGTCAGCTCCTTGGGTCATTTCTCTAGCTCCTTCCTTGGAGACCCTGTTCTTAGTCCAATGGGGGGCTGTGAGCCTCTACTTCTATATTAATTAGGTACTGTCAGAGTCTCTCAGGAGACAACTAAATCAGGCTCCTGTCAACCAGCACTTGCCGGCATCCACAATAGTGTCTAGATTTGATGATTGAATATGGGAAGGATTCCTGGGTGAAGCAGTCTCTGGATTGTCCTTCCTTCAGTCTCTGCTCCATAGTTTGTCTATGCAACTCCTTTCATGGCTATTTTGTTCCCCTTTTAAAAAGGAATGAAGTATCCACACTTTGGTCTTCCTTCTTCTTGAGTTTCTTGTGGTTTGTGGATTGTACTTTGTGTATTCCGATCTTTGACAAAGGAGCTAAAACCATCCAGTGGAAAAAAGACAGCATTTTCAACAAGTGTGTGTATGTTTGGAAAGGGGGATGCCTCCAGAAAATGATTCTTATTCATAAATTTCATGTAACTGATGCCTCTTCTGCGGGTGGTGGTTTTTGCAATTCACAGTCGTTTGATTCCATGGATGAGGTACCCAATCCAAATGAGAACAGAGTTATTTTACCATAATTTTCAAACTCAAGACCAAAAGGGAGCAGGTGCTGACTAAATCCAAACGGATGGTGCTAGCTTGCTGGAGCTACCCATTACCCACCCTGTGAAGGATGCCCCGTGGCTATGGTAATGTAGACTGTCCCCCATCCTCGTGGATACCCTTGCCTTTCCTGTCATCAGTGCATCTAGCACTTCTTTTCAAATGTTCCCCATATCCTTTATGATTTTACTTAATCCAGTCATAGTTAATTCCTGTGACTGAGGCCAAGGGAGTAAAACTCCTAAAGGAAACCACTTCCAGTCTCCTGACACATACATGTTTGTGTGCACACACACACACACACACACACACATGCATACATATGCATACATACACATACCTCCAAGGGAAAGTAAAACCACAAAGCCTAGAGTGTGTTGCTTTCTGGAGGGGGTTTCTTGTAATTAGCTTAGATTGCAACAAATGGCACACACAGACTGTTGCCTCTGCGTGTGTGCTCCAAGATTGGAGTTTACCCTATTATTTTCCAATTTAGAGATGGCACCAAGTTTATCAGGGAGCAAATGGAACCCATATCTAAGTGTGGTAAGAGGTGTGTGTCTTGATGGGTAGATTTTTTTAGACTTCAAAAATAATTAATTACTTTCACTGGGTGGTTAGCAAAGGGGACATCGCATACCCTCCTACCCCCACCCCTTACGCTTGGTGATGCTTGGATATTTTTAGCAAATGAGTTGTCAGCAGAAAGGCTTCATTAGACCCATCAGGATATCTGCCCATGAAGAACGAATCCCAAACTGTACTAACC
Source organism: Mastomys coucha (assembly GCF_008632895.1). Taxonomy (NCBI): domain Eukaryota; kingdom Metazoa; phylum Chordata; class Mammalia; order Rodentia; family Muridae; genus Mastomys; species Mastomys coucha. The sequence continues at coordinate 148,370,938 of NW_022196904.1, forward strand.
GTTTCCTTGAACCCAAATGATGAAGCACCTCTGACAAGAGCCATATTGTGCTCCCCATGTGAGGAATAAGAGGAACAAAAGAGACAGTTTGATATTCATTTGGTCAGGTTAATATTGACATAGCTCAGATGCATCCAATGTGTGTGTGTATCACACTTGTGCGGAAGTGCTCTGGATCGTGTAGTGGCTTCCGGAAAGCAGAACAAGGAACCTACAATGGAGTGAGGTATTCTGCTTTATGGAAATAATCTTCCCGCTTATTCGTTATTTTTATAAAGGAAAATAAATAAAGCCAGAAGAGTTCAGGCTTATGCTCAAAACCGACCAACAGGGAATGTTTTTGCATCTATAACACAGCCATAGAAATAATATACTACTATTGTTTTTATTTTGTAGTTCAACTATTGTCCAGGTTCTATCATTTCAAAATATATAGCATCCCAAGTGTGTGTTTTTCCTTTGACATATATTTCCTGAATTGTCTATTCCCTCATAAGCATGCATGAACAAGAAGGGTCCTGAGTAAGAGCCACATAGCCCTTCTTCAGTGCCTTTAAACGGCATGCTAGAACAGAAAGTTTGGATAGTTGTTGGTAGTATCCTTAAAGAAAATGTAAATTAGGTAGATGTGGTGTTATACATCTGTATTACTAACACTTGTGAACAAGAGAGAGACAGGAAGATTCATAGTTCCTACGCATTATCAACTGTATAGTGAGTCTGAGGACAGCCTGGGTTACATGAGACCTTGCAAGGAAGAGACAGGGAGAAGAAGAAAAAGGAGAAGGAGGGAGGAGGAGAAGTAGGAAGAGGAAGAGAGATAAGGAATGAAGGGAGGGGGTGAGGGAGGGAGGAAAGGAGGGAGAGGGAGGGAGAAAAGGAGGGAGAGGGAGGGAAAGAGAATGCAAATAGTGTGAGCTAGTCAATGAAATGATGACTCTTTAGTAGGTTGTGAGTCCTCAGTCTCCTACTGCCTGACTGCTTGTCTGAATCAGTAGAGGAATGGCTTTCCATGAAGTACTTTTTAATGCACCTCTTTCCAGGTCACCTCTCACAGAGGCCACATCAGCACCTCTGTAGGCTAGAGACAGTGAAGATGAAACAGAAACTTAGCTCACTTCAGAGCTGACCAGAAACTAGCTTGAAAAACTCATGACTTACACCTGAGCTTTGAGGTGGATTACCTCTCAGCAGATTCCTATCCTCTTTCTCTTTTGCCTCTTTCTCATCTCCTTCCCTCCCTCTCGCCCCTTGCATTCATGGCTCATCACATGAGACCAGCTATTTTCAGTTTTTAGTGAATGCACAATCTCTCTGTGTGTTCTTGCATTCTTCTGTTTAAGTGAGGACCTTACAAGTCATGGCAAGAAAATAAAAAATAAATAAAAAATAAAACAAATTTTAAAAAAGAGTAATTGCATGAAAGTCCATTAGGCTTTCCCTTCATAGATACCTACATGCTTGACTTAATGGAGCACTTGCCAACTGCTGATGTTAGTCTATGTCTTGGCAATTGTGCCTCAGCCAGAGGATGCTGTTTCCATGGGCCTGTCCTGTAAAGATGCCTACTTGGTCAGAGGGAAAAACAGGAACAAAAGGCAGTTCTATTTAGTTTCTTGCCTCTATAAATCCCAATTTCTTGTTCCTGTGGGTTGTTGAGCAGACAAGAAGCAATGTTGGGAGTATGTTTGGGTACATCCAGTCTAGTTTTAGTAGGCCCAGGAAAGTTCTTTAGCTACTGGGATGCCTTGGTTGCTTTTTAAAAATAAGAAACAAAAACAATAGCTATGAAAAAAATAGTACCTAGGAAAAGTATGGAAAATGTCTTTGTTTAGCAATTAAAAATGTATGTAAAATAGAATAAATAAGATTTTAATTTATGCATTTTGTGTTCTCATAAATCATTTCCTGTCAAGATTATCAGACTTATTATTGCTGAATACTTTAAACATCGTAATAGAAATGTGGTGGCATAAATCATGAAGCTTTCATTTAGGACATTTGTAGCCATACCTCAGCATTTTTCTTATACGTTGATTAAAAATGAAAGTAGCCCTCAGTCTAGAAATAAATCCACGCAGAGTCTAAATGTCAAAGTAGACACCTCAATTTCAGTAACTCAGCAGTCCGGGCCACCCACTGAGCTTGCAGAACTTAAGGGTGGTCAAACTCTCCTTTTAGAACTCTCTATTCAAACTGCAGCTGTACACGCTTGTTTTAATCCTGGGACTGGCCTTTATTTACAAACATTCTACCTACAAATGATAGCCACTTACTGGATTCTTTTTTCATTTTCTGCCAGAAGTGAATAATATATATGTATCAGGTCTGGAGCACCTTATCAGTGATATTACAGCTTTAGTCAATCTACTTCATGTTAGTTTTTATGGGAGACAACTGCTTTGGGTTAGGATTGTAACGAAATGCTGGGCCCCTGTGGAATAAATTAGTGTCAGAAGAAAAGTTCACTAAAGGCCATTGATGATGAAGAGAACTTTGACTGAAGGGATGAAAAATCACTTTATGTTTCTGTATGCGTTATAAAGGATGTTTGCAGACTGGCAAACAGAAGCCCATCAGCTCTTCCAGGAGCTAAGGATGAAACGTCCATTACTGAGATAAACGCTGCCTTGCCTAGAGGTTTTACATTTTATATCACATCACTGTCAAGCCAACTTGGCTCAGATTTGGCTTTGCTGTTTCCTCCATCATCTGGATTGTAAGATTTTATATGTACATCATTTAGTTGACTTAAGAGATTAGCGCGGTCATCATTGGAAAGTTTGCATGGTATGAAGGATATAAAGGAAAGAATCATTCTACAAACAGGGAGTCCCACACAGAGAATCCCACAAAATGCATTCTATGGTTGGATGAACTCCACAAGCCCTGAGAGTGAGCCTCTTGACGTTTAATGACCAGGAAAAGAAAAAGAACCTATTTTCTAACACTGTCCAGGGTGCCTGACTGGCTTTTCCTATACTTTCTTAGTTCTCACTGTCCTCCTAGGAAGCAGGGGCTGACAGCTGAGGAAACAGACTCAGAGGTGGAGCAACACTCATGGAGGTAGTTAGGGCCAGAGCCAGGATGCTTAACTGATGCCCAAGGCTTGGCTAGAAAACGTTAGAGGACATGCCCTAACATGGAGACATGCAAAGATGCCAGGCAGGCTCTTTGTCAGCAGAACCAGACGAGAGGGAGAGAACCCGGTCCAGCTGAGCCTCTCAGGGCTCAGCGGGATGGTGAGTGGTGAGTGTCTTGGTGGATCTCCTGCCTCCAGAGAATAACCACCCGAGCAGGGAGTCTGTCAAAGCAGGAACTTGTTTTTTAATGTGTCAATCTTCTCTTTATAAAGGGCTGAGAGAGGAGGTGGAGTTTTCTGCTGAGGTGAGATGACATAGGGGGAGGGGAAAATTGATGAAGGGTATGGGGTGACTGAGCCAACAAAGTTACTCTGTCAGCAGTAGCTAGGCAGAGGTGGAAGTGACTGAGACAATTTACAAAACTCGAGCCAGGCTCGGGTTTGACCTCAAGGCCCAAAACCAGGGCCAAATAGGGCCCAACACAAGATGCATCAACAGTTTGGCTGCTGGTGCGATGTCATATCAGTGTTTCTTAGTACTCACTGCAAATGAGAATTCTTAATTAAATTTCTGTTTATTTGGGGGGAGCAGGGATGTGTGCCATGGTGTATCTGTGGAGGTCAGAGGTCAGAGGACATCATCATGTGGGCCCCAGGTCATTAGGCTTAGTAAGAAGTCCGTTAACCCACCAAGTCTTTTCACCAGCCCTGCATTTGAGAGTTTACAACAAAGGAATATCAAATTTTACATTAAAATGTTATTCAATTTTATACTATATAGAAACTGGATCGTACTTACCTGTTTTGAGGATTTCTCTGTGTGTGTTACTAACTACTCTTTGATTTTTTTAACCATAGTGTATTATTCATTTGTTTTACTGGTACATAATTTATTGACAGTTTCTCAGTTGTTGGCCATACTGATTTTCTTTCTTAGTATTAGTTTTTAAGGTAATAAATCCATGAATATTTTTGTCCATGGGCATTGAATACATGTCAATTCTTTCTTTATGCTCCTTTGCTAAAATATATATGTGAGCACCCATTTGGAAGTACTTACCAATCAAAAAAAAGAATAAAGATTTTACTATTATATTTACTAAATATTTGTATTAAAGTTGTAAATTATCCTCTGTTTTCCAACTTTTTCTGCTGGTACATCTAATTTTAATTGTTTATTTAAACTCTTATATTCAAGGATACTAATTATTTCTCATCTTATTAAGGAAAATAAAATGATGGTGAAGAACAATGACAGCACCGGGAGACAGTGGGTTCTAAATAGGAAAGTGCTATTATTTGATTTACAGTTTTTTTAAATTATTCATTCATTTATCTATTTGTAGAGAACAACTTGTCTGTTGTTTCCTCCTACCCAGGGGTCCAACTCAAGTTGCCTGATGCCCTTATTGCTGAGTCCTCTTTAGGGGTCTGATTTCTATTTTTAAAAGCCATTCTTGATGTTGTGTGCACTGAGCAGAGGGAGAGGAAAGAGCCTGGGATAGTAGCTGGGATGTTGGCACCAGTATTTAGGCAAGAGATGGTGGTGGCTGGGGCTGGAGAGACTGATGATTTGATGGTGAAGAACACACCTGTTGTTCCAGAGGATCTAAGTTTGAGTCCCAGCACCCACACTGGGTGATTCTAACCATCTATAACTCTAGCTCTAGCTTCTGGCCTATGATACCCATACTCATGTTCATATGCAAATAGACAGATGGATGGATGTGTGTGTGTGGGGTGTGTGTGTGTGTGTGTGTGTGTGTGTGTGTGTGCCTGTACAGAATTAAAAAAAGAAAAAGAAAGAAAAAAGAAGATGGTGGTGACTATATCTAAGACAGTGATCACAAAGGAGGAAAATTAAGAAGGGTTTGACTTGGTTTTTGTTTTAAGGTAAAGTTAACTGGATTTGCTGATGGATTATTCAAGGTATGCAGGGGAAGGAAAAAATGCTGGTATAATTCCTAGCTGTTTGGCTTGAGAAACTGTCATTTAATATTACTGAAGGGGCAGGGCAGGATGCAGTCAGGTCATCTTGTGTTTGTAAGGCTGGTCAGACATTCCCATGCATAGAGTCCTGATGGATGAACTGGTGAGAGATATTTGTTGGAAAGTAGGAAGAACTAAAGGCATGCACCTCTGAATGTGAGCACTGAGAATGTGCTCACTGAATGTGAGAGTGGATACTGAGAAGGCAGTGCAATGCAGGACACTGTGTTGGGGCAGTGAGCAGTTAGCAAGGTGATGAGGAAGAGGGGTCAGCAAAGACAACCAAGGACTGGTCAGTGAGTGAGAAGAGAACAAGGAGAGTATGGCGTCAAGAAAGTAAAGCTCTACATAGAGGAGGCAGGTCAGTCTGGTTGGAACTGCAGGTAAAGTAAGAACAGGGGCATGTCTGATTGGACATCTCAGAGTGACTGGCAGTTTAGAGAAGAGCAGTTTGAGCAAAGAGATGGGTCTGGATACCAAACAAGAGAGACTAAGAAGGCAAGAGAAGGTGAGAGTCTGCAGAGGCATTACTGTTTCTATCCTGAGAAATGCCACCCTTAGTGCTCAGATGTTCTTAAGACATTACTTAATCAAGTGTGCTCTGTGCGATGCACGCCACTGCCAGCATTTACCTTCAACACTGAAATTGTTTTGTTTTGTTTTGTTTTGTTTGAAAAATTTGGTGCCACTTCCTGCTACTTCTTTCTTTCTGTGTGGTGGTTGTTGAATTATTGCTACTCAACTTTCAAGATTAATTTATTCATTGTATGTTATGTACAAGTGTTTTGCCTTCATTTACATTTGTGCACCAGGTTCCTGCTATCTGACACCTAGGCACTGGAATTAAGAATGGTTGTGAACTATCATATGGGTGCTGAGAACTGAACCTGGGTTCTCTAAGAGTAACATATGCTCTTAACCAGCGAGCCCTGTCTCCATTCCTCAATACTGAATTTTTAAAAAAGTAATACAGTAAGACTTAAAATGGTATTTTTGGACAATGGAATTTCCATTGCATTTGACTGTGTATTTCCAATGACAAACACATTAAACCTACCAGATAGGCATTCTCACAATTTGAGGTCCTATATTAGGGCAAGTGGAGCCAAATCGTTTCTGTTTCTCTGCCCTGGGGTTGGCGTCTATGACAACATCATCATCATCTTTATTATCATCATATTGTAGGGATCTTCAGATCTCTAAATGGGAAGCAACAGCCCTCTTGTCCTCTCTACCTTTCTAGATTTTTCTAATTCCAAAGCCAGGGATTATTCAAGTGAACATTTTCATAACCTTCTAAATGTCTGATGGTTGAATTTTTAGAACCATGGGCACTAATGGGAAGCAATTGCTAATTTTCCTGATTTGGCTGGTCGGTTCCCAGTTCCCAATAAATTCCTAAATTCTAGTAAGGTTCAGAAATGTAGACAGTGTGTGTGTGTGTGTGTGTGTGTGTGTGTGTGTGTGTGTGTGTGTGTGTTTGTGGAGTTGAATGGTAAATTACAAAGGGAAGTATCTATTTTCTAACTAAGTGGGAAACACATATGCATGTATATAATTTAACTGAAAGTGAGAGAAACAATTTGCAGACATCTGAGCAGGTTAACAAATCGTATTTGTATACGTGTAACTAAAACAGTAATTTATCAGGTAGAAGGCAGATGGGGGAAATAAAATGGCAACCTGTGTCTACAGTGGGGCTCCGCTGTTGATGAAGAGCTGTTTACTCAGAGCCGGCATTGCTCTCCAGCAACGTTAAGAGCCACTGACGCACACGCCTCCCCATAGCTAGAAGACAAGAATAAATTACATGCTATGCAAACAGCACCAGCATAAAAGCAGAACCAACAGATTGCACTTCCCAGATTCTTGAAGATTCTCACTCTTTCCCTTGTTTGACTATTTTAAATATGAAATTCTTGACACTGCTACCCTTAGGCCAGTAGAACAGGATCGAGCTTGGACAAGTTCACTACAGGACATGGGGCATCAATGCTGGGGTTACTATAAAATGTATCAGGGTTTGATAGTATGCCAAAATGGTTCACTAATTTTTCTTTCAATCAGCAATTCATCTGATTCCATGGAATTTGGTTTGGGCTCACCCATAGAAGGATTGAGGCAACCTTACCCAGAAGACCTAGATGGAAAGAATCACTTAAGGGAAAAGATGAAAGCACAAGTTCTTGGATTTTTGTCTGTAACCTATTAAATAGCAAAGGGTTTAGAATGAACAGTCCTGGGTGTTTTTGTGGTGAGGTCAGTATAAAGCATTAGGGTTTGAGGGTGTTACACATCTAAGTCACTAGAGAACACTGGGAGTGGCGAGGACAGGTATGGAGGAAAATACATTGACCAATCCCTTGCTAAAGCAGAGCTCTGTAGGTGGATGCAGAGGCAGCTGCAGCTTCAGTGAGTCCGAGGTATGGGTAAAACTGCATTTCTAGCAAAAGGCCTGGTCTTACCAGTGCCGATGGACAAGATGCAGCTGTGTAGCAAATTGGAATTCAAAGAGTGTCCAGTGTAGCCAGTGTTCTTGAATAGCGGAAGGCCCACAAGTACAGCTTTTTTGAGTAATGCTTCTGAATCTTACTACACTCAGCTATGAGTCAAATTAACCCTTTTTTGTTTCAGTGACACAAGGGGAGTGTTCACTAGTGCATCTAAACATTTCTTTGGGAGGCATGTCTCCCTTCTAGGAGTTTATGAATGTGTTGGGGGGTTCATATACATAAAAATGTTTGGAAAGGAAAATTGTGAGGCTTCTTACAAAGTCTTGATATTGATAAGCTGTAAATAAGTGTCTTTCATGCTTGCTTTCAGAATCAGCTCTGCTTCTGATCCACAGTGGCACAAAATCCAACCTTAAGTTTCTTGATTAGTCCTCAGTGATGCTTTGGGGTATCTTATCTCCTGAATGCTTGTTATGTATAAGGTATAGTCTGATTCAGAGAACACATATTCTAAACTCCTGTGGGTAAATTCATTCTCTAAAGACATCAATCTAACAATTGCTGTGATAGCATTTGGGTACCATGGTTCTTAGAAGCATGAGTACTGGCAATATACCTTCAGGATCACATGATTCCAAAGGTACTTGCATGTGAACATCACAGACTTCATTACCAAATCAACTGAATAGATCCTTGGTATGCATCAGAAGTACATCCTGAGAGCTTTGTGATTCTTACATGTAATTCCTTGTCACCTAAAAGGGAAAGTGATCTATTAAAATCCCTAAGAAGAATAACTGCCCAGCGTGATGGCTCCCAACCTTAGTCCTAGCACTCAGAAAACAGAGGCAGCTCTGCAAGTTTGAGGCCAGCCTGGACTACATAGTGAGTTCCATGATAGCCAGAGCTATGAGGAGAAACAAAACAAAACAATAAAAACAAAACCAGACAGCCAAGCCTTATCAATACATCCTCAACCTCCATAAGTAGGCCCACCAACTAGGGACAAATTGTGCAAGTATCTGAGCCTATGAGGAACATTGTCATTCAGTCCACTACAGGTACCAAAAAGAGAGCAATATTATAGAATAGGAGTATACCAGAGTACACCATGTATGAAGACCAGGGTCAGAATGTAGGCTTCACTATACTTCTTAAAGGAAGAAAGACAATCAATCAGACCCCTGCTATATGGCACTTCTTGCTTTTCTAGTGATAGGTGGAGATTAGAGTCAATAGACATGTGTATTATAAATGGTGATAGCTAAATGTACCTGTTAAATACTTAATAAATATTCCATAAAAATGTGTTCCTTGGGGCTTGAAAAATAGATCAGTAGTCAAGAGCACTGGCTGCTCTTCCAGAGAATCCAGATTCAATTCACAGCATCCATATCTCACAACATCCGTAACTCTAGTTCTAGAGGATCCAACACCTTCACACAGACATACATTCAGGCAAACAGCAGTGCACATAAGATAAAAATAAATAAAAATTTTAGAAGTGTGTTTCTTGTGTAAAGAATTGATAATAATGTCAGAGACATATTCTTTTCTTGGTTTGGGACAACAAATCAGTAAGGTGTATTTTAAGCCCGAACATGGAACTTTCCAAAATTTCTCAAAGCATTTATTTCACTTGCCTCTGGTGATAAATACCTGTCCTGATACATCACAGGCCTGAGCTGGTTTGTGGCCAACTGCCTGAAGCAGGCAGTGGGACACTAATCTCATGTGTCTGTTGTTTCAGGACTGCCTGCTTCACAGCAACATCACCAGTGATTTGAAAGCCTTCACAGACAAGTTTGGCTTTGATGTCCTCATCCTGATCACAAGCTTTACATCGGAGGAGCAGCAGAGGCAGCAGATTGCTGTGTACTCCCAGAATCTGGAACTGTGCAGTCAGGTGAGCCTTCCTCTCATCCGGTTCAGTATTTATGAATGTCTGGAAGACAGAGAAGAATGGACTGCTGCCTCCTAAGAAATAGGCCCAAGAGATAGAGTCCTGAGATTGGACTTGTCTCCTTTCGGAAAGGGTTTGTTAGTCCACTTTGTGTTGCTGACAGAGTCTGGGTACTTTATAAAGGAGAGAGATTTATTTTGACTTATTTATTTATTCACCTCACACCTGGAGAAATTCAAGAGCATGGCTCTGGCTTGTGCTCTGCTGTGGTGAGGGCTTTCTGGTGGATGGTATCACATAGAGAACCTGGAAGCAAAAGACTTGACCACCCATTCTCATGATAACTAAGACAGTGCCTTGAAGTCTTCATTAATCTTCCTGAAGGTGGTGGCCTTGTGATCTAACAACCTTCTACTAGCCCCTACTCTGAAAGGTCCCGCCTCATCAACACTATCACCCCCACATTGGGAGCCAAGCTTCTGAGTGCATGAACCCATAGTAGACCCTTCCCCCCACCCCCACAGCTATTTCCCTTCTAGACTGAGCCCATGAAGAAAACTACCAGTGTCTTCTCATCCAAATAAAGGCAAGTCTTCCTTTTCTGTTGTTTTCTTTTAAAATTGTTCCCCTGTGATAACTATCCTAGCCACTGTCTCAATAACTGTGTGGTCCCTGGTGTTTATGAACAAATGACCTGATGCCCTAGCAAGCGCAGTCTACAGGTACTCAGATTGTCAATAGGTAATCAGTTGGATCTTGTAGGGTGATAGTTGAGCCTTTTATTAGACTGCCTAGAAGGAAAAAAATAAAAAAAGAAGAGGAGAGGGAGGAGGAGGAGCAGGAGGAGAAAAGAAAGAAGAGGAGGAAGGAGGGGGAAAAAAGAGGAAAAGGAGAAGGAGAAGAAGAAAGTTAATCGCAACACACCATGATATATGAGCCAAGTTAGTTATTGTACTTACTAACTAGCATTGAGGTAGAAATAGATATGGATACAATGATTGGTTAATATGAACCTCACTAGTAAGTCAGAGAGTCACGGGTGACAAGAGACAAAGTCTCCATTGCCATCCCTTTCTTTCCTGTGCCCTCCCCTCTGTCCTCTAACAGCTCCATTTGGCTCCTTCATGGTCACATGACTATGTGTATTCTCTAGTTCTCCCCCCCCTCTCTTGCCCTCTCCCTCACCTCCCCCCCCCTCTCTCTCTCTCTCCTTCCTCAAGATAAGCACCATCTTCTCTTTCAGATAAGAACACAATGCCCTGCCCCAGTCTGATGTTGTATCCCCTCCTCTGACCCACATACCTGTGTGAATCTAATCACCAGCTGGGGCTTTTTCAATGCTAACACAATATGCATTCAGATTCAAAGGTGCACTAGTTAACTTTTCTTTTTTCTTTTTTTATTAGATATTTTCTTTTTTTAACTTTTATTGCATTATGATGAGAAAAGTTACATGATTTCAATTTATCTGAATTTGTTAACATTTAAAAACATATTTTAATTAAATAGAATTGAATCACATTCTTGTTCCTCTTTTTACCACCGCTCCTCCCATAGACCCCTCCTTCAATACCTACAGTATCTTTTTGTCTTATTCCTTAAAATTTATAAAATATTATAACAATAAAAGTAAGTATTATAAAAGTTGTTT
>NW_022196904.1:148383919-148419116 GCF_008632895.1 Mastomys coucha
TTTTATATCTGAATCTTGCTTTTCTGGTGTGATGGTTTGTCCAGGACTTGCTATGGTGGGAGAATTGGCTTCTGATGATGGCAAGTGACCTTAGTTTGTGTTGTTTATTTTCTTACACTTGCCCTCCACCATCTGGTTAACTCTAGTGCTACCTGCCTTTGCTAAATCGGACTGGAGCCTGTCCTTCCTGTGATCCTGGTGTGTCAGAACTCCTCAGAGTCAAGCTGTCTCTGTGATCTGTGGTTCTGGGATCCTGGGATCCTGGGCTTGTTAGATCACCTGGGAGTGTGACTTTCTCTGTATGTTGTGGGACTGGCTGCAGAGCTTGTGCCCAAGGTCTGCTAAGAACACTAACCCAGACAGACCAGAAGGAACCCAAGTCACTGGGCTGGCGGAGTTCCTGTGTGCCTAGTCCTGCTGGTCCCAGTTACTCCCAGTGTTGGGACAGATGTTGGTTCCTGCTCACCTCTGATCCTGGGTGTGTCAGAGCACCTGGGAGTGGAGCTTCCTCTGAGTGTTGTAGGGCTGGCTTTGGAGCATGAGCCCAAGGTCTGCTCTGGACCCCAGCCCAGACAGACCAGAAGGAACCCAAGTCACTGGGCTGGCGGAGTTCCTGTGTGAGATATTTTCTTTATTTACATTTCAAATGATGTCTCCTCTCCTGGTTACCCCTCCAAAAAAAATATCAAAAACAAAAACAAAAACAAAAAACAAACCCTGTTTCCTCCCTCTTCCCTGTGCTCACCACCCTGCTCTCTCCCACTTCCTGGCCCTGGCATTCCCCTACACTGGGGCATATGTAAACCTTCACAGGACCAAGGGCCTCTCCTCCCATTGATGACCGACTAGGCCATCCTCTGCTCCATATGCAGCTGGAGCCATGAGTCTCACCATGTGTGCTCTTTGGTTGATTAGTTAACTTTTCTTGTCACAATGACAGAACACCTGACAGAAGCTACTAAATGGGGGAGAGGTTCATATCTGTTCACTTTTCAGAGATACTATCTATCCCTCACGACAGAGACAGCAAGGTGGCCCATCATTTGTGGCAAGTGGGAACTTGTGGCATGGCGTATCACACTGGAGTGGATCAGGATACATAGAGCTAGATAAAAAGCAGGACTTCCCTGCAACCTCCAAGGCTGACCCTACAGGCTTGGGTCTACCAGCTGGGCCCAATGTCTAAAAGGTTCCATAGCTTCTGCATGACGGCACCAGCAGCTAGAGACCAGGGATTCAATTCACAAGTTGATGGGGGTGGAGGGGATGTTTTACAGCCAAAGCATAGCAAAGGGTAGATCTTACCTTTCTTGCTCATTAACTTCCTAGAGACAAGATGCAAGTTGTCCGAGCTTCCATTGTCATAGTTTTCAAGTCACTTTTGGGCCAGATTCCGTTTTCAATCCAATTTGAAAGTTGCCTTACTTAAGCAGATTGAGTGGTCAAGAGCCCTTGCACACATGCTTCCCCTTCTCCCTTTACCCCAACGGCAGGATGCAAAGGCAGTAGTCTCTCTCAATACCTTGCATCACAGAGGAGAAAGGCTCCGCACCAACAGGTCCCGCTTTGTCTTGTGGTAATACTGTGGAGAGTCCAGCACTGCAGCTCCACTGCTGAGCTCAACCTTAGCAGAGTGCTGTTGGCCCGGTCTTAATCCTTCCCTGGTTTAATAGGACTGCTGTAAGAATAAAGTAGATCATGGCTGTGAAACATTGCACTGTGCAGGTGTGGGTAAGCACTCAGTTATCACCATCCACCAAGGCCAATCCCATGGCACGTGTGGTTATTATTTCCACCATCATTTTAACCTCTGTTAATCCTGTAGGGCCTTTCCCGGAGCTCAGCATGCCAAAGCACTCCTGATGTCCCCTAAATGTCCAAGCGCTGCAGCCCAGGCCTGACCCGGCCTGGCACTGACTGATTCAGTATCCCTCTGCCTCCCAGGTACCTTTGTGGGTTCATATTTCCGTGTCTGTGCTCCCCGTGGCAGGAGGAGGCCTGGGTGCCATGGGGAAGGTCAACCTGTATCCCACTTCCCCCTTTTCCTTTGCCTGGCCACTCTTATCAGGGCTTGGCCAGGTCTAGCTTCCTCTTATTTCAATGCTTTGCCAGCAACCAGAGGTTCTGCAAACTTGAACTTCACACCCATTGGAAGAAGGTGCTATGTTACATCTAGGAAAGGCTTTTGGAGCTTTTAAACATCTCTATACTCATAACTTCCAGAACTGGTGAAATGGAGCAGCCGACTAATCTAAATTTTAAGTTAACTGTTTGTTGAGGCTAGAGAAAGAGCTGGTGGTAGACGAAGCCGAGTGCAATGGTAGCTGGGTCTCAGTTGTTTGTGGCCTTCTTGGTAGACAGATGGACATGGTTTGGTTTTTATATTAAAAAAGGGAGTGGGCTACAAATAGAGCTCAGTCAGTAGACTGCTTGCCTAGCCTGTGTGAAGCCGTGGGTTCAAGCACAGGCATCACATTAGCCTGGCTTAGTGATCCACACTTCTTGTAGACCCAGCACTGAATAGGTAGAAGCTGTATATTACTTTTCTGTTGTTCTGATAAAACATCATGACTAAGGCAACATACATAAGAAAGAGCCTGTGTTGGTTTATGATCCAGAGGGGCCAGAATCTATAGTGGCAGAGCAGTATAGCAGCAGGCAGCATGTGTGGCAGCTGGAACAGGAGGTGTACAGCTTGCATTCTTTACCATGAAGCAGATAGAACAAAATTTTTTTAATTTTTTAAAAATTTTTTCGAGACAGGGTTTCTCTGTGTAGCTCCGGCTGTCCTGGAACTCACTCTGAAGACCAGGCTGGCTCCGAACTCAGAAATCTGCCTGCCTCTGCCTCCCCAGTGCTGGGATTAAAGGTGCGCACCACCACTGTCCTGCATGGTCTAAGGCTTTTAACCTCAAAGTCTAACCCCACTAAAGTCTGCAGGGCTATACTACCTAAATCTCACCATCTGGGGACCCAGGTGCTCAAATATGCAAGAGGAAGGCATATTGGGGGTTCTCATTCAAAGCACCACAGGCAAGAATCTCAGAAATTCAAGGTTATCCTCAGTGATACAGTGAGATTGAAGCCAGCCTGAGTTATGTGAGACACTGTCTCAGAATAGAGGCAAAACACATTGGCGATGAGGGATTGGGAGTTGACTCAGCTGGTAAAGCACTCGCCTCACAGAAAGCTGGCCATGCATCAGCTTATAATCCTAGCACTGAGGAAACAGAGAGAGGAGGATTCCTGAGGCCTGCTGGCTGTCCAGTTTCTCACTGGGCCAGTAAGAGATCTTGTTTTAAAGGATGTGGAAAGCATTTCTGAGAATGACCCTGAAGTTGTCCTCTAGCTTCCAAAACAAAGCATACATACACGTGCACACACACACACACACACACACACACACACAAAGAAAGAAAGAAAGAAAATAGTTTTAAAGGCACCATTCCCAACTCCCAGGCTTTGTCCCATTTATATGTCCTATATGTCCAGTCTGATCCATCAGCTTTCCTGACTTTAGCCCACCTGTGCCACATCCATCTTCCAGGTCTTACCCACAGTGCACATCCTGTGCCCAGTTGTAGTCTAGTAACAGTGTCTCATACTCCTTATCAAAGAAACTTCTTTTTGCAACAGATAGAAATCATTATAGAAAGCTACAACTGGCCAAAATGCAGAAAACATCTGAGTGTGGAGTATGGAGCATCACCACATGGATGTATGGAGTCAGTGATATATCTACAGCACAATGCCTATACCTAAGGCTCAAGGAACATTGTGGAATGGGGTCTGGGGTGAGAAGATTGCAGGAGCAATAGGACCAGAATCTCTGTTGTGAGATTATGCCTTCTATATATGACAGAGAAGCACCATCCAATCAGTCTCAACAATGTGCTTGCCTAAATAAGATCCAAACTGTGATCCTACCAGTTGACATCCTAATGTGCATGGGGGAAGCTCACAAGACCCCACCCCCAGATGGGAAATACAGGCAATGAATGACTGCTGAAAGATGGAGAGTCAGTGAGTTAGGTTCCTATTGCTGTGATGAAACACCATGACCAAAAAGTTGAGGGTGGGTGAAGGAAACCGGCCCGCAGTTTCACTTCATATCGTGGGTGATTCACGAACCGGGGAAGTCGAGTTTCTGTGAAAATAAGCGGGTTAAGAGAGAGAGAGACCACACCAAGAAGAATGCCTTTCAAGGTGTCATTTTTACTTAGAGAAACGGGAAATATATACTTGAGGCGAAACAGTCATGTCTTTAGCACATAAGTGGGAACAGGAATCGAGCATATCAAAGCGAGGACTCCAGGCAGGAGGGCGGATCAAAGTTTCAGTCCATAATGAATACTGGGCTCCCGGTTCTGGCTTAATCCCTAGCTGGCTCCAGACCCCTGGTGAGCCGAGCCGAGCTGCTGTCTCAATGTAGTCAGCAGGACCATCACAGGTGGGGGTAGGATGAAAGGAGTTTATTTGGCTTACACTTCCACACCACTGTTCATCATTGAAAAAAGTCAGAACACAAACTCAAGTAGGGCAGGAAGCTGGAGGCAGGGAACAGATGCAGAGGCCGTGGAAGGGTGCTGCTTACTGGCTTGCTCCTCATGGTTTGCTCAGACTGCTGTCTTATAAAACCAAGGACCACTAGGGATGGCACCACTCACAATGGGCTGGGCCCTCCCCCATCAATAACTAAGTACAAAAATGTTTTACAGCTGATTCTTATGAAGACATATTTCTCAGTTGAAGTTCAGAGAACTCTAGCTTGTATCAACTTGACATAAAACTAGCCAGGATGATGAGCCTTCTTCAAAGATGAGCTCCCTAACTAGTTATCTAACACCGAGTGGTCATCCCTAAAAACATATGCACATAAGAAACATTAAGCAAACTCAGCAAATTATATTTTTATATTCATTCATATATATATTGCATATGTGTTGATGACAATAAAAAATTTCGAAAGGCCAAGAGTTTGAGAGATGGTTGGGTAGGGAACATGAAAGGAGTTGAAGGGAAAAGAGGTGGAAGATGAAGTAAATATAATATACATATGAAAATATACAAATTTTTAGAGAAAAGAAGCAAAATGCAAGGGCCATCTGCATGCTTACATGAATCCTGTTTTGTCCCACAGATTTGCTGTGAGCTGGAAGAAAGTCAGAACCCTTGCCTGGAACTGGAGCCCTTTGAATGTGGCTGTGATGAGATCCTGGTATACCAGCAGGAGGACCCTTCTGTGACCTGTGACCAGGTGTTTCTTCTTCTCAAGGAGGTCATCAATAGGAGGTGTGCAGAGATGGTCTCTAACAGTCGGACATCCTCAACAGAAGCCGTGGCAGGCAGCGCCCCCCTGTCCCAGGGCTCTTCCGGCATTATGGAATTGTATGGTTCTGACATCGAGCCACAGCCCAGCTCTGTGAATTTCATAGAAAACCCTCCAGAGCTCAACGATTCTAACCAAGCTCAGGTGGATGTCAACGTAGACCTTGTTAGCCCTGACAGTGGCTTGGCCACCATCAGAAGCAGTCGCTCATCCAAGGAGAGCTCAGTCTTCCTCAGTGATGACAGCCCAGTGGGGGAGGGTGGTGGGCCTCACCATAGCCTTCTCCCAGGATTTGACTCCTACAGCCCCATTCCTGAAGGGATAGTTGCAGAAGAGCATGAACGCTCTGGAGAACACAGTGAACACTTTGACCTCTTCAACTTTGACTCAGCACCCATCGCTTCTGAGCAGTCCCAGCCATCTTCCCATTCTGCAGACTACTCACCAGAAGATGACTTCCCCAACAGTGATTCATCAGAAGGAAACCTCTCTGCTGGGCCGAAGGGACTTGGCGAGATGGGGATCACCATGTCCAATTACTCCTCCAGTTCTCTTTTGTCAGAGGCCGGTAAGGACAGCCTTGTGGAATTTGATGAAGAGTTTGTCCAGAGACAAGAAAGCTCAGGCGATAACTCTGAAAGAAATTTAAGCCTGACACGTTTTATAGGAGAGGACCCTTCTTCCCCTGAAAGGCTGAAGAATATTGGAAAGATGATCCCACCAACACCTATGAACAGCTTTGTTGAAATCTCACCATCAACTGAAGAGCCAACTCCACTCTATCCTGAAGATATAGTCCAAAATGCAATTGATACAGGGCATCTGGGCCCACCTCAGACCCGTACACGGTGTAGAAGCTGGTGGGGTGGCTTGGAGATTGACTCTAAAAACATTGTAGACGCATGGAACGCCAGTGAACAAGAATCCGTCTTCCAGAGCCCTGAAACATGGGAAGATCATAAGCCTGAGCCAGTTGAGCGAAGAACCTCAGATTCCACATTCCAGCCAAACAGTCTTGGATTTACAAAGTCAGATCCCTGGGAATCTGAGTTTGGACAGCCTGAAATGGGCAGCAAAGACACCCAGGACCAGAAGAAAGAAAGCTTGCAATATCAGCACTCGCCTACAGTAAGGACACATTTGACAGATGCCTCTCCTCAAGGGACAAATCACCTGATAGAGGACTTTGCTGCTTTGTGGCATTCAGGACACTCACCCACGACAATGCCTGAACCCTGGGGAAATCCCACAGATGCTGGTGAAGCTGCAGTTACGATGTCCTTCCCCACCTGGGGTACATTTGATAAAGAAGATAATGCTGACACATTAAAAAATACTTGGAATCTTCATCCCACCAACAATGAGGCACCTTCTGTGCAGGACCCAAGTGAATGGGCTATGGCCCGAAGTGGGTTTTCATTCCCTGCAGCAGACCTACTAGATAATCCCCTCATTGAGGTAAATAAAGATGCAGCTCCAGAAATCTGGGGCAAGAACAACAGCTCCAAGGATAACAGTCTCACATCTGGAAGTCCCATTTCTGATCTGGGTCAAACATGGAATAATTCTAAGCTACCAGGAGGAGACCAGAATGGCTTGGTAGATCCTAAAGCCACAGGGAAAGTATATGACAAGGAAGGGTCCTGGAACCTCTTTGAGGAGAATGTTAGGAAAAAAGGGGCTGATGTCTTAGCTCCTTGGGAAGATTCCTTCTTGTCCTATAAATGCTCTGATTACAGTGCGTCCAACATAGGAGAAGATTCAGTCCCATCTCCCTTAGACACCAACTACTCCACCTCCGACTCTTACACATCACCAACATATGCTGGAGAGGAAAAAGAAATGGAAAACAAGCCAATTGCTAAAGATAATGGTTTTGAGGCAAATGATAACTTTCCTACAGGGGGAGTTGAGGTTCTTTCAACATCACCACAGCAGTCTCAGAGAAATCGAATTGGTTCTGGTCCTGGGAACCTAGACATGTGGGCATTGCCTCACACAGAAGACAAGCCTGAAGGAAATGACTCACATCGCCCAGATAAAGATTCACTCAAGACAGAGCACACAGAAGATAAAAATGCTTCCATGGAGGATGATGTGAGGGAAAGCAGCCTATCCAGTTGTGACGACCCTAGCATGATGCAACTGTACAATGAGGCAAACCAGCAGCTCGCCCTTCTACACAGCAATACCAACTCACGCCAGACAGCCCCTGACAGCCTTGACACATGGAACCGAGTGATTCTGGAGGACACGCAGTCCACTGCAACGATCTCGGACATGGATAATGACTTGGATTGGGATGACTGCAGTGGGGGTGTGGCGATCAGGGGTGATGGTCAAGCAGAAGGTTACATAGCTGCAAATGGTGAACCTGAAACCCGGTTCTCGGTGAAGCAGCTGGAACCATGGGGTACAGAACATCAGGAAGCAAATCAGGTAGACTGGGATCTCTCTGCCTCTGCTGAGCCCACAGGGGATACTGGTCTCAGTGAATACCAGACCCTGAATGAGAAAAGTGGGCAGTTAATTGCAAACAGTATTTGGGATTCTGTCATGGGAGATAAAGATATGCCATCATTCAGATTACCAAACCCACCAAATACTGTAGATATGGAACATGGCACTCGGCCTTCTGAAAATCCCAGGCACTCAATAAATGGTAAGAATGACCCCATGTTAGAAACTTCTGGACTCAGTGAGTCAGGAGGACTTACATCTCATCCTGACAACCAGGACACATGGGCAGACTCCCAAGGTGACACAGCATCCTCAGTGACCAAGATGGCAAGCCCAGAACACTTTGCACAGTCAGATCCATGGACAGGCCATACTTATGGACAGAGTGAAAGTGATACGGAAGGCCTGAGAGCCTCTTATTGTGAGCCTCTTGACAAGGAGACAGCGGTAGGCTCTGAAGTGAATGGTGCCCCATGGGTCTTTGGAAAAGAGCCCAGGGACCAGGAATTCTCTTCTTCAGATGCATTTGAACACCAAGAAATCTGCAGTGCATCAGGCAAAATCAACTCTCTTTCAGTCACCTCCAGTCCTCAGAGTGAGGAACCAGAGGAGACCTTAGAAGTTGAGAAGGGACCTTATATTCTAGACTCCCTTGCTGTGCAAACAGAGACATCCACAAGTGATTTGCAGACAAAAGATACCCATGAAGAATCTCGTATGGATAATAGAAATTTAGGTGAAGCCAATGCAACATTGGATAGGATTAATCTAATGAAAAACAGGCCTTTATCTGAAATGGAACTTGAGAAAACTGAAGCCTGTAACCTTCTGAAGCCAGAAAGAGCAAATGGAAAACTACTTTATGAATCTTCTCAAAACTTTAGGATTTGGGATGGCCCTATGGACAGTGATGTATGGGATAGTCATCTAAGTTATGAGACAGTTGTGAATCCTACAGGTCAGAGCACTGAGGAAAGGTCTCTAGAAGCCCTTTCACCAGGAAACTATGACAGAGACAGCCTCTCTAGTGAGTGTACTCATTCAAGTGCATCAAGTCCTGACCTAAATGATTCCTCAGTTGCCTTGTCCTCCTGGACCTATGGACCCAGTGCTGAACATCAGAACGAGAATCAGGATGATAGGAACAAACAGATTCACCAAGAATCAGAACTATTTACCACTGAAGCCCACATAGGAGTCATTACTGAAATGAAAGACTTTGCAGAAAACAGGAAGGATGGCTTTGGAAAGATGTCTGATCAGAAGGATCCTCAATTCCCAGAAATTCCAAATGAGCCCTTCAATAGTGGTTCCTCATCCTCTTCATCCAGCCTTGGAACAGATAAATATTCAGAATATTCTCATGCATATCAGGAAGGAAATTTAATGACTAGACATCAAGAGGAAAATGAACTTGGGTTTCTGGAAATTGTGGAGCCAGAGGCTACCAGGATCATATCCACAAGCTCGGGTTCTGGCCATAACAGTGGGGGTGATGAAGAGTTGCTAGAGAAGGAGCTCCATTTGGCCACAGTTGCCCAGAGTGAATCTGGGGCTTGCAATTCATTGCATGAACCTGAGTTCTTGGCCACAGAGCATTCCGAGCCTGAGTTTTCTGTCTTTGTAGGTAGTTCAGAGTCAATAGAGAAAGAAAACAAGTCAAGTCCATTCAGTGACAGTCAACAAAGCAGCCCTGGTCAATGGATTTTGTCACCACTCATGCAGGCTGTCACACAGGACACATCTAAGGAGAAGGAGGCCAGAGCTCCAGAAACGGGGACCATGGTGGATACCATGTGGCATGGATCTGCCAGCACTGAACCTAAGGATGGGGACCCTGACAAATTGGAAACGCTTGGCTTCTCAGCTGACAGCAGTGAGTGGTGGAACTCTGGGGCACAGGAAGGGAGAGCAAATGCCAGTATGCCCACAGAGGAGTTGTCTAACTCAGAGGGTGAGCTAGAGACTACTTCTCCAGTATTCCAGAATGCAGGTCCATGGGGCTTACCCATTCAAAATGATAGTGAACACATGGACACAGGCAACACTAATCCTTTCAATGCTGAACTAAAGTCATCCTTTCTAGATAGTAATGGTGACAAGGCACAGGAGAAACTTTGGAACATTCAACCGAAGCAGCTGGATTCAGATGCCAATCAATTCAGTCAGCTTGTAATCCTGGACCAAATTAAGGACAACGATTCTGGACGGCAAACAGCCACATCTTCTGCTGCTGGTGATCTTCCTGCAGAAACTCTCACCCAAGAGCAATGCCAGGAATCTATGCTGTCTGTCTGGGACCATGCAGAACCAGCATTTGCTCACAGAGATGAAAATGGATGTGTTAGCACTGGGGTTTCACCCACTGAGTGTCAACAAGAGAACCAGTGGGAACAAGAAAAATCCTACCTCAGCTATGTGCCAAGCACTCCCACAGAAAATCTCCCTGAGATCAATGCTTCCACACAACTGATAAGGAAGTTGGACTCTGATTGGGATAGCCCCAGCCCCAGTGAGCCCCAACATAACTTTGTTCCAGATATTTTACATGGCAACTTTGAAGAGAGTGGGCAGCTGGCCTCAGCTTCACCTGATTTGTGGATGGATGTCAAGCAACCTTTCACTTTTAAATCAGATAGTGAAAATCCTGATATATTGACTCACTGTGACCATGAAAGCAACTCTCAGGCATCCAGCAGCCCTGACGTGTGTCATGATTCTGAAGGAAAGCAAGAGATGGAGAAGCATACTGGTGTTTACCTGGGACCTGAAGTGGAACCCAGTGAGTTTTATCTCACCGAGCCAAACATGAATGATGAACCAACTTGGGAACCCGAGCAGGAATGTCTCTCACACAATTTAGAACTCCGTTCTGAACATGCAATCCCCTTGCCTCCAATTAACAGTCAGAACGATATAAACAACTCATCTAAGCCTTCCTCTTCAAAAAGTTCCCCAGAACCGTCTGATATGCATGGAGACAACAGTACGAGTATAACAGCATTGGAAGAAGGCGCCAACCCAGAGGTAGAATCAGTCGACAGGACTATCCCAGGCACCAGAAGTGAAGACCCTAACACTTTTGAAACTTACCAGGAGGTCAGTGCAGAAGTCAATGGCTCTTGGGTGTCAAAAGAGCTTTGTCCTGAAAGTCAGACAGGCACTAGAGCTCTGCTTGACTGTGAGCAACCTTTGGCTTCTGAGAGCCCTGCTGTACTTACTGACATCTTCCTAGCTTCAGACACCTGCCTGGATGTAAGTGAAGCTGCCTTGGACCACAGTTTCAGTGATGCCTCCGGCCTCAACACTTCCACAGGCACTATAGATGACATGAGTAAGTTGACTCTATCAGAAGGCCATCCCGAAACACCAGTTGATGGGGATGCAGGGAAGCAAGATATCTGTTCATCTGAAGCTTCCTGGGGTGATTTTGAATATGATGCAATGGGTCAGAATATTGATGAAGAGCTGTTGAGAGAGCCTGAACACTTCCTCTATGGAGGTGATCTTCCCTCAGAGGAAAGCTCGCTGAAGCAATCACTGGCACCATACACACCCCCCTTTGATTTGTCCTATCTCACGGAACCTACTGGATGCGCTGAATCTGCACAAGGAGCTGAGTCTCCTGATGATGCATCTCTGGGAAGTGACGCAGCAGAGATGTTGCTTTCTGCTCTTCCTGATCAAAGGGAGGAAGACAGGGCCGAGACCAACTTCAGGAAACCTAGACACCAGATTACTGTGTTGCATATTCATGAAGACCCTGAGGCGCTCTCTTCACCTGTGGGAGGAACAGGTTCCAATAATGAATCTTCTCCTTCAAACATTGACTGGGAAATAGAAACAGATAATTCAGATTCACCAGCAGGTGGCGACATGAAACCACCAAACGGTAAGCAACACATGCCACTCCAACACACACACACACACACACACACACACACACACACACACACACCTTCTCCACCTTTAAGGAAACCAGTGTTAATTAATTTAGTACATTTGTTAAAGTATTGCTACCAATGCAGACAGAGAAAGTAACCATATGTAAATATAACAGCTATATTGTGAAATGTCTCTTTGTGCTTGAGAAAACTGAACAGATCCACAAAATGAAAATATTTACTAGCTTGTTGAGTTTTAAGTGTTTGTTTGCAAAGACCAGAGATCATAGAATATGTTAATTAAGCCTTTTCTTTCTTTCTCACTTTCATATTCTAGGCAAGGAGATACTGGAGTTACAAGATGAGAAAGTAATTCCCATGAAAGGGCCAGAGCAAACAAAATTAGAATACAACGAAGAAAAACAGGCAGAGAAAAGTGAAGACCATCAGGTACTAGCTGTGGATTACATACTTGTAAGCCATGAAAAAGATTCATCATTGAAACCAGAAGCCAGGGAAGCAAGAGAAAACATACCTGAATTGGAACAATTATCCATAGGTTCCAGAGAAATAGGGCTACCAGAAACTCAGTTAGCAGGTACCCCATACACAAGTCAGCCTGAGTCTTTAAATGATGTCAAGGTTCATTCTGCAGAGAGAATGTCTTCCAACCACAAGAGTGCATCTCTTGAAAACCCTGCACAAGACCAGAGTTGGATGGTCTTGAGCCACAGTGAGGTTGGTGACCCACCTGCAGAAACCAGGGACTTGGGGCCTGGGTCTCCTGGTAGAACTGCGGAGCCCTTCTTGAGTCTCAGCTTAGACAAGGGTCCCCAGTCCCAGGATCTGGAAAGAAATCAGCCTCTCGACTCTTTAGCACTAGAGGAAGTTGCTGATTTGAGCAGCCAATCAAGGAAGAGCAAGAGACAAGGTCAAGCTGGTCTAGATGCAGTTCTAACCACCCACGACAATGAATGGGAAATGCTTTCGCCACAGCTCTCCCAGAAAAACAGGAACCTTCCACAGGAAATGGAAGAAGAGACACAGTTCCCTGAGCCTGGACCCAGAAAGCTAAGACCAAAAGGGTAAGCAAAATACTAGATTTATTTTTTTATATTAAAAAATTATTTTACTTAGAAACCAGAGAAATACTGAGAGGTTTTGCAACATGATGATACCAGGGTCAGGACATCTTTTCTGACATTTATAATAAGACTTGTCCTCAGCAAAAACAATCGCCAGGCAACCATCAGAGAAAGGATG
The DNA here is from genome assembly GCF_008632895.1 of Mastomys coucha. NCBI lineage: Eukaryota > Metazoa > Chordata > Mammalia > Rodentia > Muridae > Mastomys > Mastomys coucha. Next base: position 148,396,856 of record NW_022196904.1, read on the forward strand.
ATTTACAGCCAGTCTGCACCCACCCGGCTGACTTCAGTACCTATGGGACAGGTAAGTGGAACTGGAGTAGCTGCTATCAGTATCTCTCTAGGACCTACTATGTGCAGGGCATCTTGCACTCATCAGCTCACATGATGCTGACATGCTGGGCACTTGGGGAGAGGATAGACTAGGGGAGCAAGAACGCAGGGTGTTTCTGTAATTGTCTTAGCTTCATCTTACATGAACAGAGTAAATGTTCTGAACTTCTCTGCTTCCCGAAGCTAAAGGCCCTGCCTTTCTTGTTGGCATACTGACATACTGGCATGCAACAATTTGTACAGGGAAACTATTCTGTGGCTTCATATAAATGCCTGGCTTTCAGGTAAGACTGTTAAGAGACTATAAATAGGCTCAAAATCAGTGCACAACACTACTTACCCTAACTGGCTGAGAGTTGTCCGTCAGTTATCAAACTAGGGATGCCACCACCATTTACTCACCCAGTGCAGGGTTTTTAAGAAATTTCTTCCTATGACCCATTTAAGGGAAGCCAAGGGACAAGAAGAAAGAAACAGAATGTTATCACTGCACTTGAGTTTTGAGGTCTGCTGATAATATTTAAGATGTTCTTTTCTTTCATTTGCCCTTAAAACTAGTGAAAAATAAGTTAAGTAGAAGGGAAGATACCTTTTTGCATTAAAATATAGTGTGATCACATTAAAATGTATCCATCATCACCTGCATGCACCTGCCCCCCATAAATTAATCAATGCAATTAAAATACTGTTAACTGCAATATAGAAAAGATACCTCCTTGTTCCCTCAGTTTAGGAGCATAGAGGACATTGTACAGCATAGGTACTGTGAATCAAGGTATTTGGATCCTTGTCTAGTTCTCCCCTGACCATTTACATAGTTAAAGTTTTTTTTTTTAAGATTTATTTATCTATTTTATTTCTGTGAGTACACTATAGCTGTCTTCAGACACACTAGAAGAGTGCATCGGATCCCATTATAGATGGTTGGGAGCCACCATGTGGTTGCTGGGGATTGAACTCAGGATCTCTGGAAGAGCAGTCAGTGCCCTTAACTGCTGAGCCTTCTCTCCGGCCCCCTTATTTAAAGATTAAACCTCAAGCTTAAGTTCCCTCATCTATAAAATCAGTGTGCTAGGCCAAGTGATTTCAAGCCTTCCTCCTGCAGAATTAAATTCTATGAACCTTATTTGTTTGGGAACAAAGTATGTTCAAAACTGTTTCCTTACTCACAAATAGCACTTCCTGTTGAAAGTAACAGAGAAAAGAAATGTCAGGAGGACAGCATTGAAGGTTTTTGGGAAAAACCATGAGGAGTTTTAACATTGAGGCATTTCAGTTGGCATAAGCTTTTCCCCCTGTCTAGCTACTCCCTTCTAGAGAGGCCTCAGATCAGCAAACGGAAGAGGGCAGCTAATGGCCCCTAGTGCAGCTTCTGCTCCAGTGTTCCCGCTTTCCCCTCAGCCTCTGAAGTGAGAAGATGCTGCTTGCCTCTGCTGCTGCCTTTACATCATTTACTCTGAACACATTTGAAATGTTCTCCCTGCAAGCTTTTGAGCAAGTGTGGTTGTCTATAGAGTAGGAAGCGCATCCTTGTTTCACATACCTAAGACCCTGGATTCAATCCTAAATACCAAAAAACAGCACAAGACCAAGCAAAAGGCCCAGAGTAGTTGTCTAGATGGGGGCCCAAGACCAGAAGCTTCCAAGCACTTGGCAAAACATCTGGAATTAGGGAGGTTCAGCTACTTATGTTTGAGAACTATTATTTGGAATCACATCCCTAGACTTGGAGATGTTTAGTATCTAGCTAAAGAATGGGATATGGACAGAGATGCAGAAAATAGTGAGCAGTGTTGGATCTGTGCACTTTTGCTGTCAGCTAGCACACACATATGGTTGGTGTGCTAACTGCTTTTCTGCCAACTGGACACATGCAAAAGTGATCCTGGAAGACCAAACCTCAATTGAGAAAATGTCCCCACTAGATTAACCTGTGTGCAAGTCTGTGATATATATATATAAATATAAATATATATTTATATATATGTATACATGTATATACATATGATGTATATACATATACATACATATATTAAAATTTATTTATTTTTATATGCATTGATATTTTGCCTCTGGATATGTCTATGTGAGATTCTCAGATCCTCTGGAACTAGGGGTACAGACAGTTGTGAGCTGCCTTGTGGATGCCAAAAATTATACCCAGGTCTTCTGAAAGAGCAGTCAGTGCTCTTAACCACTAAGTTATCTCTCCAGACCATGACACATTTTCTTGACGGATGGCTGATATGGGAGGCCTATTGTGGATAATACCACCCCTGGGTTGGTGGTCCTAGGTGCTATATGAAAGCAAGCTGAGCAAGCGATAAGATGAAAGCCAGTAAGCAGCATTCCTGGATGCCTCTACATCAGCTCCTACCTCCAGGTTCAAGTCCCTGCCTTGGCATCTCTCAGTGCGGGGCATTAATGGGGAAGTATAAAATAAGTAAGTCCTTTCTTCCTCAGGTTGATTTTGATCGTGGTATTTTTTTACAGCAACTAAAATCCTAACAGAGGCACTTCCCAATGGTGGCAGCGTGGCACTTGCCAATGGTGGCAGTGTGGGCTTATTAGAGACTTAGGCTAGACCAAGCAGAGGATCAAATACCAGTTCCCAGAGGCATGACAAACAATGGCTGGAGAGCCTGGTCCTTTCTACGTAGCTGTGGAGCACATCTGCAGAATTTTCACAGCATAGAAATCTCCCTCCCTACTTCCCCTCCTTCTCCTCTCTCTTTGCTCTAAGAATTGAGCTCAGAACCTAATGAATGCCAAGCAACAGCTCTGGCACTGAGACTTCCTGCCCCTCTCAAAAAATAAAGAGAGAGAATGATCAGAAGGACCACATATAATCATGGGGACAAGGGCTGGAGCTGGCGAGATGGCTTACAGGGTAAAGGGCTTGCTACCAAGCCCAACTACCTAAGTTTGATTCCCATAGCCAGGATAGTAGGAGAGAAACCAAGTCCTGAAAGTTATCTTTAAACACACACATAAGAACATAAGAATAACACATAGATACAAAAATGTAAAGAAGAAAAAAATGATCGGTGAGTTATTAAATTCTTGTCAATATTTACCAGAGAAACGGAGCTCATTAAAAAAACTCTCCAACCTAGGGGGCTGGAGAGATGGCTCAGCAGTTAGGAGCACTTACAGAAGACCTGGGTTCAATTCCAAGCATCCACATGGTGCTTTACAGCAATCTGTAATCCCAGTTCTAGGCTATTCAGCAAGCATGTATATAGTATACATATGTGCATACAGGCAAAACATTTATACTCATAAAATAAATAAATAAATCTAAAAATGCCCATTCAACCCACCACCAACTATATAAAACTATTATATTTGATTTAGAAATATATTGACTGTCAGAGGTATATGAAGTGATCAAAGGAGATAATTCCCAATAATACTGAGGGAAAATGGCAACTTTGTATAATCTTTTACACATGCATACAGAAGAGGGCAATGAGAGGAGGAGGAGAAGAAGGGAGACAGATTTCTTCTTGTCATGCGTGTTTCTGGAGCATTCAGGAGTAGCTGGCCTTTGTATTGTTCTAAGAAGGGAGGCATTCGGTGCTCCCTAAAACATAGATGATGTTTAAATACAGTGTATTTTAATCTGCTTTTCTCTTCACTCTGCCTTTTTAAATTACTTTCTTCTTGTCTAAGAAAACTATGCTTTGAGAAGAACTCATGTTTTCCCATCTGAGTATCATTGTTAGACTTTTCACGAAGACCTGCAGAACCAGGCTTCTTGGGTATTAATACATCCATTTTTCTCTCATTATTTATTTTCTCATTTCTTATTTTTATTACTTCTTAATTATGTACTTGTGTAAATGTGAGTGTGGGGTACCTACAGAGGCCAGAGGCATCAAATCCCCTGAAGTGGAATTATGGGTAGTTATTTTCATCCTCTGGAAGAACCATCCCCATAACCCATCTCACCAGCCCCTACACTGATTCTCATTACTCACATGGATGTCAAGAGTGAAAAGTAGACTCTCTTGGTGTTGGATAGTGGGGTGCAGAGGATCCTGACTATTTGGTAGTGATAATTAAACATCCTCTAAACTGCAATTTTCTTCCTTCCTCTTCCTCCCCATTTCCTCATTTTTCCTCTGCTTTCTCCTTCTCTCCCCATTTGGGAAGCTACCCCTCCACTCCCATCTGTGTCTTTCTGACCAGTCATATGAGAGCAGAGTGTATGCAATAAGTGATCACAAGTTAACAAGAATGTCATTTTCTTTTAGTCTACCCAGCTGCCATTTGAGACAAGCCTTGCTGGTCCTATTTTGTACCTTCATGGAGTTATCTGAATGAATAGGCTGCTGAAGTCATTTTTTTAAAAAAATGAGGAAATGGTACAATTTAGACTTAACTTCTATTTCTCATTTCTATCCCAGTGCTTGTCAATAAGGCTCGGACACTGAAAGGTGTAGTTTCTTAAACTTCTGTAGTTTGATTCATTTATTTTTGATTCCTCCATTACCCACTGAAAGTCACCAAAGGCTTAAGAGTCTCAGTGTTTGGAGAGATAGATTGAAAGTGACTGAGTCAGCTCTCGCTTCTCAGTCTTACCACTCCACTCCCCACCCCCAGCTCCTTCAGCCTGAACACAGATTTCTCACCATAGCAGAGACAGCTATTTCCGGTTCAGTGGTTGCTTCCTGCTGAGTCTGTGTGGTTCTAGCTCAAGCCCCCCCCCCACCTCCCCCCGAGGAGAAAAGGAAACCAAAGCTTTTCAATGTTCTGTTTCAATTTTCCAAATGATTGTAGATGTGATGTTTTGTGCTTAGAAACTTTACAAGAGGCATCTCTTGTGGCAAGATGAGGTGGTTCCTCATGGCTGCTCGGAGGGAGGGCCAGCACAGAAGAGCCTATCTAGGCTGCTAGCTTCTAGCCTGTGTGAGAGGCCAAAGCGTGCCCCAGGCTGAGCTTGAAATGCAGGATGAGTGGCAGAGCTGCCTTCAGAAGAAAAGCTGATGGAAAATGATGGTGAAGACAATGAGACGACCTGGCTTTCTTTCTAAGATACATTTTTGTGTTTATATCTGCCTGCCCGTCTGTCTGTGTTTGCGCATCATTCATGCATGCCACAATGCATGATGCACAGCTTTGGGGAGTTGATTCTCTCCTTCCACCATTCGAGTCCTGGGATTTGAACTCAGGATGGTGTTTTTGGCAGCAACCTCCTTTACCCACTGAGCTGTCACATCAGCCCCAACATCATGGCTTTCTAAAGCAGGGTGCCTTGGTATTTTAGGGCACAGCCAAAAAAGATATATTATACTTTCAAATTAGGAAAATTCAAGGGAGATTTAACTCTGTCACATTTACGCAGCCAGTGGCAGAGTGTGAGGAGCCCACGGTGAATAGCACAGTGGTCCAGGTACAGTAGCAGTGTAGCTGTTAGTGAGTGCCCTGGCTCCAGGGCTGAGGGGAGTGGCAGCCAGAAACCAGAAGGATTTAGGGAAGAGAAGGAAGAGTGTGAAGAAGGGTAAGTACCTGAAGGAGTTCAGGCAGTCTGAGTGGTACCCACTCCTTAACTATTGGTCCCAATCAGCAATGGTTTTTGCTCCATGTATTTTTTGTTTATCTGATTTGTCTTTGAGACCGGATCTCCCTGTGTAGTCCTGAGGTCCTGAAACTCCCTCTACAGACCAGGCTGGCATCAAACTTACAGAAATCTGCCTGCCTCAGCCTTCTACGTGCTGGGATTAAAGGCTTGTGGCGCTACCCTGATTTTGCTGCCCCTTCTATCTGCTAATGTCTGGAGACACTGACACTCTGAAGAGCATGTCAATCTTGGAGTGAGGAAAGGTGAAGCATTCTGTAGCATTCTACAGCATCTCCACAGCCCCAGATGCAAAGTGGAGAGCATGTCCTGTCCCACTGACTTGCTTTCTCTCTTCTGCTTGTTTCTCATCTGAAGAGAGCTCCCATTCATTTGCTTCACTAATTTTATTTCTTTCTCCATCTGTGAGACTGTAACTTTCAAGAAAGCATAAATCTGGTTTGTCTTATACAGCATAATACCCATGATGCTTATAACAGGACCTGCCAAATAGTAAGTGCCTTGCAAGTTTGCCTGATTGAACAAAAAACAAACAAACAAACAAAAAACCATTTGTTCAACATAATCATTCCTCTCTTTCTCCACCTCTCTTTCTTTCTTTTTTTTTTTGGTTTTTCAAGACAGGGTTTCTCTGTGTAGCCCTGGCTGTCCTGGAACTCACTCTGTAAGACCAGGCTGGCCTCGAACTCAGAAATCCACCTGCCTCTGCCTCCCAAGTGCTGGGATTAAAGGCATGCTCCACCACGGCCGGGCCCACCCCTCTTTCTTTTCCTGAGACAAGGTCTCATTACACACAGCGTGGCTGGCCTAGAGCTTGTAATACAGATCAAGTTGCCTTCGAACTTGCCTGATCCTCCTGCCTCTGCCTCCTGAATGCAGGGATTAAAAGGATATTCCACCATGCACACATATCATAATTTGCTTTTAATGACACTGTGAGAAATTCAAATGTTTTTAATTCCATTTGCTGAAAGGGATGCACTGCATTTAGTTTGTGAATAATATGTTCCTTTTTGTTGAAAAGTTTTTTTAAAAAAATCCTTTCTCTTGTAATTTGAGACTAAGGTTGCTTATTTCCTGGTGGTCCTCCAAGGTTTTTAGAGCCCTTTAGCTTTCTTAAAGTGCCTTTGTTCATTTCATTGAACCTCATTGAGAAAAATGCCTGATTGGGGCCTTTCTTGGTCATTTTGGTTATTGTTGTCTACTTCACGGATTTTACAATCTCTTCAGTCTGGGTGTCCTTTTCTTTGTTGGAAAAGGACAGTTTTACCTATTCATCATTTATACTCTCAACTCAAGCAGCAGTTGAAAACACATAATCTTCCAAGACCTTTCAAATTTTACCTTTTGAAACTCAATTCACTAAATATCCATTGGAAAGTAGTAATTAGGTCCTAAGAAAATAAGGTCAACTCTACTAGAGGGTGTGATGTCTACTGTGTCCTTTTTCGCTAATACATGGGACTGGAGAGATGGCTCAGTGGGTAAGAGCACTGACTGCTCTTCCGAAGGTCCTGAGTTCAAATCCCAGAAACCACATGGTGCCTCACAACCATCCATAATGAGATCTGACACAATCTTCTGGTGTGTCTGAAGACAGCTACCATGTACTTACATACAAAAATAAAATAAATCTTAAAAATAGCTAATACAATAACCAGGTTGTTACTTACTGCATTTAAGCAGTGATTTGTTAAAAAATAAATAAAGTAACTGCCTCCATATAAAACAAATTAATACCCCTGCTTAAGCACTAATGCTGAGTGAGCTAGGACTACTTCATCTTGGTATAGCCTGGATGTCCAGGTACATCCTATACAACAGAAGGAAGTATTATCAGCAGGAGTGGCCTGTCACCCCTTTAACACAGCATCTTTAAAGAATGTTAAAGTATTTATGATTAGCCTCATGGCACGATTTAAAGATTTAGAAAATTTTAAATTGTGTTATATGTGTGTGTGTGTGTGTGTGTGTGTGTGTGTGTGTGTGTGTGTGTGTGCACGGTTACAGGTGCCAGCAGAAGCCAGAAGAGAGTGTCAGAAGTCCCAGGAGCTGGAGTTACAGGCAGTTGTGAGGCCCCTAAGTTGGGTGCTAGGAATCCAACTCTTCTGCAAGAGCAGCCAGTGTTCTTAAGCTCTGTGCCCCCATTGGCAAGCATGTAGTCAGTCTCCATTGCAACTTCTGAGTTTTAGAACAGATATGATTGAAAGCAGTTCTCAGCCTTCCCCCTGAACAGGCACATTTCCCAGGCTTGATAGCCTTCTTCTCTCTCTTGATACAGTGTGGCTCATCCTGACTCTGGGCATCCACTTGTTCTTTAGCTGAACTTCTGCCACCAGACGTGACCATGGAATCACAATGTGGCCACCGTTGAATAAGTTACTTGAGAAGGGTTTCCCATAACTACTAATAATTCTGATGACTTTGTTTGTTTGTCTTGTTTTGTTTTGACTTGAGACAATCTCACATGGAATCCTGGTTAGTGGGGAACTTGCTTTGTAGGCCAGGGTAGCCTCCAACTCAGAAATATGCTTGCCTCTGCCTCCCAAGTGCTGAAAGCAAGGTACGTGCCACCATGCCTGGCAATTCTAATGAATTTTGTAAATTTTTAGTTAAGTAAAGATATAAAAATGTGTCCCTCTTTTCCTTACCTTGCTGCCCCTCCCCAAAGCCAGGAGGAAGATACTAAATGCCTTTAATCAAGAAGAAGCTAATGCCTTTTAATCCGCACCACATTCTACTAATTTGATTTTTTCATGTTGGTATTACATTAGTTAGAGATGACCCCAAACTGTCCCATCTCCCTATTCTAGCACAGTCCCCACTGTTTCCACTACAAAAGAAGGTTGTATAATACATAGGATTTCTTGTTATTTTTTCAAGTTGGTTTTTAGAATTATTAATATGTGTTATAATTTGGTGGCATCATGCAGGCCCATGCTGAGATACCAGCCATATGATGAGAGGGTCTAGTATAAAATAAAATTTATTTGGGGCATGAGAAGGGGGTGAGAAGGGAATGTGAGAAAGAAAAGGATAGAGAGGGACAGAAAGAGAGGAGAGAATGGAAGAGGCCAGCTGGGAAGATATAAAGAGAGAGGGAGGAGGAGAGGACAGGGAGATGGAAAGAGGAGAGAGAGACAGACAGACAGACAGACAGAGAGACACACATACAGAGACAGACAGAGACAGAGAGAAACAGAGACTAAGACCAAGCATTCCTTTTATAGCAAGCCAGTCTGTACCTGGCTATTGCTAGGTAACTGCTGGGCTGAGCCTAGACCATCCATGTTTTGTTTATCTGATAATATAGATTGATATTCATAAAATTAAAGCTTTGAGGTTTTAAAAATCATTATTTTATTTATGTGTATATATGTGCCTTGGTCTGCATGAGTTTATGTGTGCCACTTATATACTGGTACCTGAGGAGGCTACAAGAGGGTGTCAGATGCCCCAGTGCTGGAGTTACAGCTGGTTGTCAGTCACCTGGTGTGGGTGCTGGGAACTGAACCTGGGTCCTCTGCAAGAACGGGAAGCATAGTTAACCACAGTGCAGTCTCCCCAGACCCCAAAATTTGAGTTTTAAAGATGTCTCTAATTAAGATTTAGTATAAAGTTTGGGCATGGTGACTCACATTTTGTAATCCCAAAGACAGAAGGACCACCATTAGTTTGAGGCCAGCCTCGACCTAGCAAGACCCTTTTTCAATAAGTAAATAAGCAAATAAATAACAATTGGGCTAAAACTTTCTCTGTTCAGTCTGTTATGTAAATATCCTTGATACTTTACTGGCCATAATCACATCAGTGTTTCAGATGGCATTTTTATTTTGTTATTTATGTATATTCCTTTATTCGATTACTCATTGAATTATTCATTCATTTGGAGAGGGTCTTGTGTGTCACAGGCTGACTTCATAACTGCTATTGTGCTAAAGACCTTGGCATTCTCGTCCTTCTGCTTCCACCTGGGTAGCAGGATTATAGGCATGCGTCACCATGCCTGGTTTATTAATATTGAATCCAAGACCGCTGTACACAGGAGACAAATGCTTTACCAGCTGAATGACACCCCTAGTCTCTGCTGGCAATTTTAGAATTAATAGTAGTGAACGCTTGCTGCAAAGCTATTTCAACCCAGCCTCGCTGGAGAGGTTATTTTACAGTTTTAAAGTAGCATTATTATTGCTATCTGTTTGTGAGCTGGGAGGCTGAGGCACCATGCTCTTTAGTTTCCTGCAAACTTGCTAGTAAGTGAGGTTAGATTCAAACTCAACTCTCTGTTGGCAGCATATCCAATCCACCATGCACCTTAGAATTACAGCTGCATGAATCCTGGGTGGGCATTCTGGCTTTTCTAGAACTTTCTGACTTTTTCTTCCCCCAAGAACTATTTTCCTATGCTTTTTATGGTTCTCTGTATTATCTTAAGCATTGTTCATTAAATACTCAATTGCTGTCTTTTGTAGATATGCTGTAGAGGTATGGTGGTATGTGTGTGTGTGGAGGGGTGTGTGTGTCTGTGTGTGTGTTTAAAAGGTTTCTAGGAACGGAATCTCTTTCAAACTTGTGTGTTGAAGAAATTCAAATCCAACTTTATTTAGAGAAAGAAGTGGCAGCAGTTTTCGTAAAAATGACATAGAAATCAAGGGGGCATTTGTGACTCCGTAACCCCGTGGGAATATTTTATATTCCCAAACGCTGCTCTGCCCAGGCACAGCAGGCTGGTGCACTAGGAGATCTAGGAGGCAGGTGATCAGCCTTATTTAGATGTGCCAGGGATCACGTGACCAGAAAATGGAGGCGAATCTGTACTTGGTGTTAACTGCTCCAGAAGGGAGATGCTGAAGCGTCAGAACCGCGCATCTTTCTGTTCCTCCCGCTAGCAAGCCTCCTGTCGTCCTCAGAAGGTAGGTGGGTCCTGGTCAGACTTTAGGAAGACTGGGCTGGGCGAGGAGAGATTGCAATGGAGACTGTCCTTTTGAAGCCTGCCTATTGCCGCTGGGAAGTTGGAGGAGGGAGGAGGGGGCAAGAAGAGGCTGGATTCTGCCCGGCCCCTCACCCAGACACCCGACAGCTGCGTGCAATTCATTCTGACCAGCTCAGGACCAAGAGGCAGGCAAGCTTTCGCTTTCTCACCCCCCTTCTTGGCTGCAGACAATTATCTAACACACCTTTGCATAGCTATAATCAATTTTTATTCTCTTATGTCTAGGATAAATATGCAGACAAAAAAAAATTAGAGGAAGTGACCTGTTAAAACTGTTGAGATTGTTGAGGGAGGATTTCTGTAATGTCGTGGTGTTCGGTGGGCAGGCTGCCATAGAAGCGAGGAGTTTTTGTGTTTCTAAAAGTTATCAAAGCTAGTATAACAACACCCACTTCTCAACATTTTTCTGATAAATCTTAGAACATTTACAACCTACCTGATTTCTAAGCTACAGAAATAGGTCATCCTCAAAAATGGGCTTCTGCTGTTCTTCTTGTCCTATCAAAATTAAGAGACAGAAGCACTATTTTATGTATGAAATGGCAGTATTTCACTGAAAAAGTAAATTGTGTAAGCAATTAGAGATAAAGTGCCCCGACCCCTTTAGATAATAACATTCCATTTCTACCTGGCAGAAGTGATGGGAGGCAGATTCCTCCCTGGAAAGAGAGCACTGGCCATGTTTTAAAGGAGAGGGGCATCCATTTATCCATTGCCCTCCTCTCTGCAGATTAGTAACAGATAACTGACTTTGTGAGTAGTTTTTAGACCCACTTCCAACCAGGAAGATTGCTGAGCACCCCAGCTCCACCCCAACCCCCACCTAGCCTACTCAGCCCTAGCCCCAGTCCCAACCCCCTTCCTGCTCAGCTCTCTCTAGTCACCCCAGCTTAGAGCTCCAGGGCTCTAGCACCATCCCCATCTCTACCCCTTCCTCTTCCTCAACTCACGCCCCCCACCCCCACCCCCCCACAGCCTCCCACGGAGGAAGATGGGAGCTGCTTCTGAATAAGTAACCCCTTTCAAACTCTTCGTTTGATGAAAGTTTTCTTGGCATTATAATTGGTAATATGCCCAGAACATAAAAATCTAGAAGAATTAAATTTAAATAGTAAAGAAAATAGACTATGGGATGTTAATTGTTGAGAAATTTTATATCTGCACACCTCAAAAACAAAACAACAAACAATGCCCACTGGTCTTCTAGAAATATCTCTATTGACAAATTAAACTCTCAAAGGATAGTAAAAACTGTAATACAACGGCTTGAACCTCCTTGCCCTTTACTCAAAGGCAAATAAAAGAAGATGAGGCCGTTGATTTTCAGGAGCCAGCAACACCCAAAGATTCCCCCTGAATTGCGGCTTTGTAATGCAAAGGTCGCTTCCAGAGCCTAAGCAAAGCCTGAAGCCCTCGGGCTTCCCATTAACCAGAAGCTGGGTTCACTTTCCCTCGGGCTGGTCTCTCTTTGGTGCATCTAAGTGAATTTCTCTTTTCATTCCATTTAGTTTCTCAACCTCCAGTGGCTTTGGGCTTTTAGCAAAATTTAGCCCATATGTTTAAATTTCTCAGTGCTGGGAAAAGCGAAACACCTACCAGACTTCTATGTTCAGGAGAAAGGTGCCACTTCCTAACTAGTTTACAACCTTTGCACTTACATTTAGAGAATGAAACGAAACTCCCAGCACAGGTATATTTATTATGAACAGAATGTTTTCCCTAAGGGCTGCATGTGATCCAAAGCTAATTAGGATTCACTCTCTTTCTTCACCCACATTGGGAGGAGGAAGTGAAATAACTGGTTTGCCAAGGACAGAATGAAGGCAGTTCAGCAAGAGGGACAACTGAGGGATTCTGGGTGCTTCCCTGTAAGGGGTTGTACTGCTCTAGTTCCTTCATGGTAGAGGACAAGAACGTGTGGTTCATTGGAGATTAGGTGGAGTTAGGGATAGGGTAGACTTAGGGATAGAGTAGAGCTAGGGATAGGGTAGAGTTAGGGATGTGGTAGAGTTAGGGATAAGGTAGAGGTTGGGGATAGAGTAGAGTTAGGGATAAGGTAGAGGTGGGTATAGGGTAGAGTTAGGGCTAGTGTAGAGTTGGCAGTTTGGGAGGGAAAGAATTTTATAATCCAAGTAAAGTCAAGAGAGCCTTCAGTAACATAAGGAAGACCAAGCGAATTTGATTGTGCATAGACCATGGATCATTTCAAAAAATTAAGGGAAGATTGATTAAATAGCTGAGTCCTGAGATTTGAACAAAAACCAACCAAACAAACAAACAAAAAACCCAAAATCCTTTTAATTAAATATTTTTTTGTTGGCTGTGGAAAGCCAATGGTTTTTGAGTTAGGACTGCCTCAAGGGTGTGGGAACAGTGGAGTCAATATGGTAATAGAAGGAAATCTGACTGTTGATTATGGGACTGGACCTGAACCTGGGATCAGAAGGAGGCAGGCAGTTTCAGAGCCACAAAAAGGAAGAAAGCTGTAGGACTTGGAAATGGAAGACAGTGAGGACCCATGGGTTGTTGCTCAGGGACTTGTCAAGCTTGAGGTTGGAATTTGGGGTCATAAAGCATACAAATGATGCGGAAAGGCCCACCAAAGTCAGATATAAACCAAACGCCACTCTTGTTTTACCAGGGGAAAATGCTAACTGATTAGGCTCATGGTTAATCTCTGAGCTGACAATATGACCTTGAAAGGGCTTGAACAGTCTTTTTTTGAAGCATAAGCCATGTTCAGGGGATAACAAAGAAGGAATTCATAAACTGAGGGTTAGTTCTTGAGCTCAGGGTGTGGTGGATAGTGGGATGGTGGTACAGGGTCAAGTCTATTCTAAGACAGTGATCGGTCTTATCTCAGCCTTTATGGGGTTCAGGAAAGCCAAGTGCCTTTACTGCAATGGAGAAGAATGTAGACCTTAAGGACATGCAGTTAAGATGGGGGCAGCAGATCAATACCTGGAATTACTCTGGGCTGCTCTTCATTGGATGTCTGTTTATTCATCATGATGGAGTTTGCTGCTCTGGCTTTTTGCTTAAAGAAGCAAGGTTAAGACAGTGCAACTCTCCTCTTCAGAGAAAGATCACTCCAACTCAGGCACTAGCACCCGCTGAAAATGAAAATCCAGGTCTGGCTTCAGCTTGCCATGGCCCCAGAATGCACCTTGGTCTCTATATGCTTCCTGCAGACTCCTGTATAGACTGTGGTGTAGTACTAGGGAAGAGTATGAAGAAAAGGGGTAGATGGTCCTTTGGCTATTCCCTCCTGGGCAGTGATTGTGTGACTCATCTTAGAATAACCAGCTGGAACATAGGATCAGACCAAACGCCGCCCATGGAAAGCTCTAGAGAGTGACTCATAGGCTGTAACAACAGAGTGAGTCTTGACAGTTGCCATAGAGGCCAGGGGAGACACAGGAGGATATGAAGGCAGCTTTATTGCTCTTTATTGCTTCCCAGTCATATCAGTCACCAGCTCTTATCTGGAGAGCTCAACTGGGGCTTTGCCCACCTGTCCCTGGAGATTACTCCTCTAGGTGTTACTCCTTGTCTCTCCATTCCCAAAATTGCCACCAACGCATTCAGCCCTCCCTATGCTGTTCTGTTTGGATTTGTCCGTCTTTTCTCTTTGGTCTCCTCCATTTTTAGATTCACGGAGAGCAGATGTGTTTCTGATCCATTTGTTTTGTAATCCCCTCTCCCAGACTGGATAACACTTCTGCATGCTGCCAACATTCAAATGTTTGTTGAACTTTTACCAGAACAGCCTGAGAGGCAAGCAGTGAGCATCAGGGAGAAGCCACATCTGTCAGGGCTTATGGGAAGTTGGTCTGGAAGCCATGATGATTCAGGTCTATTTTTGCCTTATAGACAGATTTTCCCCCCAAAATCACTTCCAGTTAAAAATGTAGTAGCCAAACATCCTTTGCACACTGCTCTGAAAAGCAAAGTTTCGTGTTATCCAAATCTAGCTGGAGAGTTCCAGTTCTAAAGCCACTGCTGCCCATGAACGAGAGAATCAGGAAGCAAGGGGATAAACATGTCGCCAGTTAACAATCTCATTTTCCCACCACCCATCCCAGAAATATCTCAGAAGGGCTGATGAAATGGGAAGTCCTAGAAGTAGCTAACTCTTTCTAAAATAAAGCAGGAGTAAAAACACCATTACATGATCACAGGAGTGCGGGGAGCAGAGATTAGGCAGGAAAGATAGATTAATAGAGAGTCAATGTTACTGAAGTAAGGAAAAACCAGTAGTGATGATGGGGAAAAATCAGGCTGGGGATGGACAAGCCCCATGCCTCTCCAGGCCATGAGGATGCTTTCTTTGTGTGTTAGTCTAAGTCAGAAGTAATCAAGCCTTATGCATTACTGTACAGTCAGAGACTAGATCCCCTATGATGAGCCTTTCATGATGATTTGTGTATTTGACTTTAGCTCAACCTTGATTCTCACTAGCTTGGTGAGTGTGAACTGATTGTTAGCTATTAACTTTATTTCCCATCGCTAACAATAAATAAAATAAATACAATAAATAAATGTGTGTGTGTGCCTGAGTGTATATAAGTGTACCATTGTATGCAGGGGCCTGTGGAGGTCGGATCCTCTGGCACTGGAGTTATTTTCTGATTTGACTTTAGCTCGAGCTTACATCTCACTAGCTTGGTGAGTGTGCACTGAACTTTGTCTGTTACCTTTATTTCCCATTGAAGATGTGCTGGGAACTGTACCTGGGTCCTCTGTATGAGCAGTACATTCTTTTTAAGCCATACTTTTAACCGCACCCTCAGTACTATTATCTAACACCAGGGACCTGGTAACTAAAAAATGAGAGGTCTGTATGAAATAGGATCATGAGATCCCATTTAGTAATGTGAGTCTGTGAGCATTGTTTAAAAGCATGAGCAGTTTCTTTGTAAACAGCTGTCTACACTTACATCATGAAGACAAACCAATGAAAATGAAATGACTAAATGAATCCATTCTCTTTATGAGGTTAACAGTCCTGTGTGCTGTGTGAATGTACCCCTTGGGAATGTAGGGAATTAATCAAGGCTTGTGAATTAGGTTTGTAGAATATGATTAAACTATACAGTGGGGCACATGTAAGTAAAGGTTTCTTTCTATCCTGGGGGCCTAACTTTGTGTATGTGTCTCTCAAGATCTGTCAGGCAGCAGTACAGGACATCTGAGAGGAGATGAACTAATTTGCTCCTTCCAGAATGTTCTCCTTTGTAAAATGATTTGTCAGAGAAGATTTTGCCCCGAGTTAGTTTACTGGAACTTCTTCAACAAAGTCCTGCAAGCAGAGTAACTTATACACTGAAACTGTATTTTCTCATAGCTCTGGAGGCAGAATTTGAGGTCTAGGTGGTTGCTAGGTTAGTTTTCTCTAAGTCTTCTCTCCTTGGCTTCCATATGTCTCCTTGGCCTTCTCATGGTCTGTGTCTGTACGTGTCCAAATCCCCTCTTCTTACCAGGGTACCAGTTACATTAGACTAGGATCCTCCCCAATGACCTTGTTTTGATTAATTATTTGAAAGTTTCTCACTTTTTCCTCTTTTGTTCAGTCTGAGTCCCCAGTGTGTGGATGATACCACTCACATTCACAGTGTGTTTTTACTTGGGGGTCCAGTCTTCAATATATGAATTAGGGGAAATGTATTTCAACCTATACCAGATACCTTAAGAGTTGACAGTCTATAAGGAATTCCTCAGAGTTCTGTCATCGGTGAGAGGTTCCCAGCTTCCAGAAATTTCAGTGATGAGTCTTAGATTTTTTTTCTGGGTTCCATGACCAAGTTCACGAATCACAGTGATGAGCCATAGATTTAAATCAATTGGTAAATGATTTTAGCATTTGCAGTTTAGTCCTTATCATTGAACTAAACCAGACATGGTAGTCCATCCTCTAATCCCACCATATGCAAGGTAGATGTGGGAGGATCATGAGTTCAAGGTTATTTTCAGGTACATACTAAGTTTGAGGTTTCAAATAATAATAATGGGAATAAGTTATAGTCACTCCAGAATGATTAGTTTAACTCCAAATCCTCTAAGAGTAGGGATAATAACATTAGTAATATAGTAGATCTTTCCTCAAATACTTGAGTCATCTCTTTGAAATGTGCATTAGTCATCTGTTTTACTACTACTGTGACTAAAATACACAAGAGGAACAACGTAAGAGGAAAGACTTACTTGGGCTCAAGGTTTCTGCAGTGTCAGTCCACCATGGTCTGGAGGGTGTGGCATATTCACCATTACTGTCCAGGATGCCTAAGCCCTGTTAGCTTGCTCTTGTATTTTGATATCTCCTTCTTTCCCCTTTCTATTTGTCTGGTCCCCAGCTTATGCCTACGTTCACAGTGGGATCTCTCTACTTGGTTACTCCTTTCTGGAAATCCCTTCCCAGGTACTCTATAAATATATGAATTTGTAATCAAAATAACTAGCAAATAGTGTATATTATATAGATCAATTAAATATAGCTATTGATTAGCAATAAAAAAAAACACCTTATCTAGCAGATGTAGACCTTTGACGGGTTATGCCTGCTTCTGTTTCCAATCATTCTTTCTGCTTCCCAGTCCACTATGATATGAATAGCCTCTGCAACACTCTCCATGTCTTCTTCCTGTTTGACAGGCTCTCAGAATAACGTATTTAGTTGCTTTCATCTAACACATATGTCAATCACTAATTTCAAGAACTGTTGCCCTGATGTATTCTGGAGCTTACCCCATGTTCACAAACAGAAATGGCTACATGTAGACCCACTTGTTTTGCTACTACAACAATGACAGGACACTTAAATGCCTCCAGACCACAGTAGAAAACTAACAAATCTTTGTGGAATACGTACAAAGAGAGAAACAAAGGCATCTGTGAATATACATATTTTTTTTCCCAATCTATTTTATCTCTCACAGCAACTTTGAGTCTCTGGTGGCAAAAGTCTAATTGACCCTGGCTTACAAAGTTAACAAAGAGCAGTTAGATGGTCCATACTATAAAAGATTTCAGGAACTAATCTGATTCTAGGCAGAACAGGGCAGAGAAACTTAAATCATAGTCAGGGATTTTCTTTCTCTTCCTTCCCTTTTCCTTTTCTCTGTTGTCTCTTCTCAGCTATTGCTACACGCTCTGAGCTTTCCTTGACTGGCAGCTGACAATCTCCAGAGCAAGCACTTATTTCTTCTAACTGCCTGCACAATCTGCAGTGACTCTAACTGGAGCAGTTTAGATTATATGCTTACTCTAGCATCCACCCGTCTCTGGTGAAGGGTGGAGATTGTGTTGGTTGGGCTAACCTGGCCTCATTATCCCCGAAGGAAGAAGGGCTAACCTCAACTCACTGATCCTTGCACTTGTACTAGGGGAAATGGATGTGTCATTATTTAAAAAAATCTAGGCAGAAACACTGTTATATCTAAATATAGTCACTCATTAAGGGATGTTTTCTCTAACTGCTATTGCAGTTACCAGTGGCTAACCACGATCCAAAAGTGCCAAATTCCATAAATAAACAAATCATAACTTTTTTGAAGAAATAAAACTACAGTATTTATTAAAGCTCCTACTAGAGCTTACTGTTTTTTTTTTTTCTTTTTCTTTTCTCTCCTTTGTTTGGGGATTTCCACAGGACCTCCTTGGCCAACAACTCAACCAAATGAAATCCAGTCCTGCTACTGGGAGCCTTGCCTGGCTAAAATCCATGTACAACATTACTAGGACTCCTTACAGAGCACTTCCTCACAGATTACAAGAAGTCTCTACTTCACTAGGTTTCCACACCACCCCCAAAGGCCTCCCAATTCCAGCCATCTACCCATACACTCTCTCCCTTTCATCCTATCTCCACCCCTACCCAATCCCTCCCACACCCATCCCCATCTACCCCCAGTCAACCTATAAAATTCATTACATTTTCCCTCCCCGCTTTAAGCCCTTCTCTTTACCCAATCTCTTTGAGTCTATGGATTGTAGTGTGATTATCATTTATTTAACAGCTAATATCAACTAGTAAGTGAATTGATGACATATTTGTCTAACCTAACTGGTGTCCTGGTAAGAATGGATTTAGATACACATAGACACAGATCATGTGAAGGCAACCATATGTAAGCCACGGAGAGAGGATTTGGAGGAAACCAACCCAGCTATCACCATACAACCCATATTTTGGGTCTAGGTTATATCACTCAGGATGACTTTTCTAGTTCCATTCATTTGTCTCAAATTTCATGATGTCTTTTTTTTTTTTTAACAGCTGAGTCACATTTCATTCTGTAAATGTACCATACTTTATTTACCCATTCTTTGGTTGAGAAGCATGTAGTTTGTTTCTAGTTTCTAGCCATTATGAATAAAGCCACAATGAACATAGTTGAGCAAGTGTCTTTGTGGTAAGATGGAGTGCCCTTTGGGTATATTCCCAAGAGTGGTGTAGCTCAGTCTTAAGACAGATTGATTCCCAATTTTCTGAGAACTGCCACATTAATTTCCATAGTAACTGTACACGTTTGCATTCCCACACCACACATTTGCAGTAATGGAGGCGTGTCTCCAGCATGACCTGTCACTGGTGTTATTGATCTTAACCATTATGACAGGTGTTAGATGAAATCTCAAAGTTGTTTTGATTTGTATTTCCCTGGTGGCTAAGGAGGTTGAACATTTCTTTATTTCTCAGTGATTTGACATTTCTCTATTGAGAATTCTCTGTTTAGATCTGTACCCCATTTTTGGATTGGGGTATTTGATTTGTTGATGTCTAGTTCCTTGAGTCCTTTACATATTTTGAATATTAGTCTCTAGCAGATGTAGAATTAGCAAAAATCTTTAACCATTCTGTAAACTGCCATTTTGTCCAATTGATGGTATCCTTTGCTATACAGAGGTTTTCAGTTTAATCTTCATGTCCATACTATCAGTGTTCTGTTCAGAAAGTTGTCTCTTTCCTGTGCTAATGCATTCAAAGCCATTCCCTACTTCCTCTTCTATCAGGTTCAGTGTATCCTTTTTATGTTTTTGATCCACTTGGACTTGAGTTTTATGCAGGGTGATAGGTATAGATTTATTTTCATTTGTCGGCATTTAGACACCCAGCTTGATCAGAATCATTTGTTGAAGATGTTGTCTTTTGTCAAGTGTGTATATTTGGCTTCTATATATAAAAAAAAAGTCAGGTGTCCGTAGGTAGATGGATTTATGTCTGTATCTGCAATTCTATCCCATAGATCAATGTATCTGTTTTTATGCCAATATCATGCAGTTTTTATTATTATATCTCTGTAGTACAACTTGAAATCAGGGCTGGTGATACCTCCAGCATTTTTTTTTTCAGGATTGTTTCATCTATCCTAGGTTTGTGAGTGTGCATGTGTGTGTGTGCGTGCGTGTGTGTGTGTGTGTGTGTGTTTCATATGAAGTTGAGTATTGTTCTTTCAAAGTTTGTAAAAAAATCATGTTGGAATTTTGATAGGGATTACACTGAATCTGCAGATTGCTTTTAAATGATGGCCATTTTTACTATGTTAACCCAGAAATCCATGAACATTGGAGATCTTCCCATCTTCTGATATCTTCTTCAGTTTCTTTCTTTATAGACTTGAAGTTTTTGTCATACAAATCTTGTGCTTGCTTATTGGAGTCATCCCAAGCTATTTTATATTATTCGAGAGTATTGTGAAAGGTGTTGTTTCTCTGATTTCTCTCTCAGTTCCTTTGTCATTTGTATACAGAAGGGCTACTCATTTTTTTATAGTTAATCTTGTATCCAGCCACTTTGCTGAGAGTGTTTATCAGCTACAGGAGTTTCCTGGTGAAATTTTTAGGGTTACTTATATATACTATTCTATAATCTGCAAATAAAGATACTTTGACTTCTTCCTTTCTGTTTTGTATCCCCTTGTGTCTCTTCAGTTGTAAGTTGCTCTAGCTAGAACTTCAAGTTTATATTGGATAGATATGGAGAGAATGAACAATGTCTTGTTCTTGGTTTAGTGGAATTGCTTTGAGTTTCTACCTGTTTAATGTTACATTGGCTATAGGCTTTCTGTAAATTGCCTTTATTATGTTTAGTTGTTTTTTCATTTAAGTTCATGAGGGAAATTGATCTGTAATTCTCTTTCTTTGTGAGTCTTTATGTAGTTCGGGTATCAAGGTAACTGGACTCATAAAGTGAGTTTGGCAATGTTCTTTCTGCTTCTATTTTTGTAACATAATTTGAGGAGTATTGGCTTTAGCTCATCTTTGAAGGTCTGGTAGAATTCTGCACTAAACTCATTTGGCCATAGGTTTTTTGTTTCTTTTTTCCAGTTGGGAGGCTTTTAATGGCTGGTTCCTGTTTCACTAGGGGTTGTAGATCTATTTAAATTGTTTATCCAGTCTTGATGTAACTTTAGTAAATGGTACTTATAGAAAAAAATTATCCTTTTCTTTTAGGTTTTCCAGTTTGGGTTGAGGACAGGTTTTTAAGTATGTCCTTATGATTTTCTGGATTTCCTCAGTATCTGCTGTTATGTGCTCCCTGCCCCCATCCCTTTTGTTAATGTGGGTATCCTTTCTCTATCTTTTAGTTAGTTTGGATAAGGGATTATTTAATCTTAATTTTTTCAAAGAACCAACTCTTCATTTCATTGATTCTTTCTATTGTTCTCTTTATTCTATTTTACTGACTTCAGCCCCTCATTGATCCTTTGTATTGTTCTCTTCACTCTATTTTACTGACTTCAGCCCCTCATTGATTCTTTGTATTGTTCTCTTTACTCTGTTTTACTGACTTCAGCCCCTCATTTTTTGCAATCTACTCCTTTTCAGTGTGCTTACTTCTTTTTGTTCTAAGGCTTCCAGGTGTGCTGTTAAGTTGCGAAGTTGTTAAGTATGAGATATCTCCAAGTTTTTTATGTAGCCACTTAGTGCAAAAAAATTTCCGTAGCACTGCTTTCATTACAAGTTTCCCATAAGTTTGGGTATGTTATGTATTCATTTTCATTAAATTCTAGAAAATCTTTCATTCATTTTTAATTCAGTAGAGAGTTGTTCAGTTTCCGTGAGTTTGTAAGCTTTCTGTTGTTTCAGTTGTTGTTGATATATATATCCAGCTTTAATTGATGGTGGTCTGATAGGATGCAGGGAGTTATTTATATATCTGTGGATATATAAATATATATATTTATTATATAAATATAATAAAAACTTGCTTAGTGTGAGTGTGTGGTCAATTTTGGAGAAAGTTCTATGAGGTACTGAGAGGAAGATGTATTCTTTTGTGATTGGGTGAAATGGTCTGTAAATATTTGTTAGATTCGTTTAGGTCATAACATCTGTTTGCTTCATTATTTCTCTATTTGGTTTTTGTCTGGATGAAAGCTAGAAGATCCTGGGCAGATGTCATACAGGCCCTAAGAGAACACAAATGCCAGCCCAGGCTACTATACCCAGCAAAACTCTCAATTACCATAGATGGAGAAAACAAGATATTCCATGACACCAAATTTACACAATATCTTTCCACAAATCCAGCTCCACAAGGGATAATAGATGGAAAACATCAACATAAGGAGCAAAACTACACCCTAGAAGAAGCAAGAAAGT
>NW_022196904.1:148420314-148422814 GCF_008632895.1 Mastomys coucha
ATATGACAAAAAAGATATTGTAGGTATTGAAGGGGGGTCTCTGGGAGGAGTCAGGGTACAAAAGGGAAGCAAGAATGTGGTTTAATTCTATTTACTTAAAATATGTTTTTAAACGTTAACAAATTCAGATAAATTGAAATCATGTAACTTTTCTCATCATAATGCAATAAAAGTTAAGATAAAAAAAAGGACCTTGGGGTTCCTGCATGCTAGGCAAGCTGCTTATATTTCTAGCCCTTTTAAATTTTATTTTGAGACAGAGTATTCCTAAATTTTTCTAGCCACAAATTTGTGATTCTCTTGTCTTCACCTTTAAATAGCTTTTGGCCTATTATTACAGTTATTCTACTTTATTACTGGTTGTGAATTTCTTACTGTTCTTAATTCATAAAATAAATTCTATCAGAGGTGTTCATAAGAAAGAAATATAGTGTGGATAGACTTCCAAGCTATATGTGGTTTCAGGACAGGCCAGGGTAAGGTGTCTGAAAACTAGAATCACAATTCTAACTAGTGGGGTGGCTGTGTTCTGAAAATGTTAGTAGTGAGCACCTGTAGAGGTCAAAGTAGGAATATGTGCTGTGTATAAATGTATGTATAATATAAATATAAAGTATCATTTAAATATATAATCTAATTTCATATGTGATCTGAAATGTCCCCTACATCTTATAATTCAAAAACTTAATTTTTAGCTTGGAGCACTGTTTTGGGAAGTTGTAGAAGCTTTAGGAGATAGGACCTATCTGACAGGCATAGAACTTTGAAGTTACACCCACCCTGGTTCCTGTCATCCTCTCTGCTTCCTGGTGCATCATGATGTGAACAACCTCTGCCATGTCTTCCCACTGCTGTGACCCAGGCAGCTCTCTCATGTCTTTCCTGTTGGAAACTAAACCCCTCTGAAATCATGAGTCCAAAGCAGCTCTGCAGCTGCTTCTGTCAACTATTTAGGATACAGCAGTATAAAAGTATCAATAAGAAAAACAGTACCTTAGGATACAGCAGTATAAAAGTATCAATAAGAAAAGTGGTACCAGAGAAACAGGATCCTTGAGCTGTGACAGAACCTAAACACATGGCTCTTGGGCCACCTGATTTGGAAGTTTGATGATGCAAATTAGAGAAGTCTTAGAATCCCATAAGCAGAACTTAATGTGCAATCCTGGTTGGGGTTGGATAGCCAGAATGTTCGTAGGAATGCTGACAGCAGAGACTGTGTCCATGAGGTTCCAGATGAGAACAAAGACTTTATGAAGCATTGGACCAGAGGCCACTGATGTGACATTCTGGCAGAAAGTGTATGTGTGTGTTTACCAGGGTCCTCAAAAGTGGACGAAACTGAATTAAAACATAATGAGCATTAATCTGATAGAGGAAATGTCAAGACAGCCCGGTGTTCTGTAACTGCTGGGTGCTTTTAGTCAGATTTATAGTGAGAATCCAGAGCAGAAAGTATAGAAGGATTTAGCATTCTGGCCAGAAAAGGAGAAGCCTTAGCTTGGACAAAGAGTCCTCGGTTGTGAAAGAGATTAATGTCATCAATGAGCAGCTGCACAGCTTTTCTCTGGGCAGGGGCAGAGGTGTCTCGAGGACAATTCGAGTATTGGCTGTATCCAACCCATTGCAGACCTTTAGGTGTCAAAGTACAAACCCACTCGAAAGACTTTCCCTTTAGAAGAGAGTTCTCTCCCTCAGGCATTCCATCCATACAAGGCTGCACAGGGAGTATCCCCCGCACCCCCCCCCCCCCCCCGCCCGTGTTTAACCACTGGAGGCTGCTGCACGTGTGATCCAAGGTTGCCTGGTTGCTGTTTGAGCTGTTGGCAGGACTCTTTTTTTTTTTTATACCCACTGCACTGCTCTTAAAGGCATGCAGAATCCCATTGTTAGAGTGCTACAGAGGCCTACACATGTATTTTCAGAAAGGCCTCTGACGCCAGGTAATGAGTAGCAAGGTCAGGTTTCCTGTGAGGGGGCCCTGAAAAGGCTGTGTGTAATTCTGATAGGGATTCCTAAGTTAAAAATGGAGACCTAGGTTGTTGGATATGTCAGATGTGTTGTGATGTCTGCCAGGAAAAGCTCTAGGCACTTAGTGGAGCAAGTCCCGGGAGAGAGGCAGTGTAAGTCTGTCAACAGTAAGGTCATGTGCATGAGAGTGCCTAGGCCTACAGGAGCCATATCATGGCACCGATTACCTTAGGTGCCAGACATGTCGCTCCAGGATTTAATGCTTTCCCTGCTGGGTTCAGTCTTGCTGTGGACCTTCATTTCCCCTCGGTGGCCCTATTCCTCCACTTTGGATTGGGGACTGTTTTCCTCGGTGCCACTGTATCCTGGGAGTACGGAACTTTATCCTTGAGTTTATTAAAGTTCACAGTTAAGAGTTCATCTTGGATCTTAAGAGAGACTTTGAACTTTTAGTTTTGAGCAGTTTGGGGAACTCGTAAGACTGTGGGGACTCTTGACGTTGGGCTGAATCCATTTCACATGTTGATAT
>NW_022196904.1:148427814-148470438 GCF_008632895.1 Mastomys coucha
CTACAGTGGTCTGGATCCTCCCACAACAATCATCAGTCAGATGTGACCACAGGCCAATCTGATCTAGGCGATACTTCAGTTGAGATGCCCTCAGGTGACACAGCTGGAGCTGACTAGGATGATCACGCTTCTCATTGCTATGACTGAGTACTTAACTAACAACAATTTAAGTAAGGAGAGAAGAGTGCAGCTCGGCTCCTGTTTTAAGGAGATAAAGTCCATCAGGGTTAGGAAGGCACAGCAGCAGGAACATGACGTGGCTGATCACAGTGAGTCTGCAGTCATAAAGGCATAGGGGAAAAAAAAAAGAGGTGCTCTGCTCATGTTCCCCAGTGGGGTGGTATTCCTTTCTCAGTTGAACTTTCTGGGAAATGCCCTCACAAACACACTCAAGAGATTAGGTCCTTAGCAGTTTCTGTCTCCATGTCAAGTCGACAGGACGAAGCATCACAACCAGTAGAAATGGAGAGAGGCTAGGTGAATCCGAAGGACTGTACAACTGACTGGATTGGGAAGATAGGATCTAGGGGAGAATAAGTGCCAGGTCCCGGCTTGGGTGCCCAAGTGATGTGTGGCCATGTTCACAGGAAGGGAACTCTATCAGCTAGCAAGTGCTGTGCGATAAGTTATGCCCAGCGTTAGCAGTTTAAGACAGCAGATGTTTATTATCTCTCAGGTTTTGAGTGATAAGAATTCAAGAGTGGAATAGCGAGGTGGTTCGGACTCAAGACTTTGTATTAAGATGCCTCCAGGACATCTGAGGTGGGAAGGGCTTCTTCTGGGCTTGCTCCCATGGCTTTGGACAGACATCGTTCTGCTCTGAATTTTCATCCCTTTAATTTTTGTGCAAGAGATCAGGAGGTAGGTCTCTATTATCAAGCCACAGCCCAGCTCCTCTTTACTGGGTTTTTATATTAAGCCAAGTTCCTTGTCACCTGGACCTCTACACACTGCTGCGTGTGTATCCTTACAGCATGGCAGCAGGTTCCCAGACGTTGGCCCAGACTCTGTGATTCAAGTGAGAACAAAAGGGAACTGGAGCTTTGGGTACCTACCTTGCCTTAAGATTTAGTTGTTATCAACTCCTTTTGCTGTATTCTTTGAATGCAAACCATGTTGACAGGAGAGGTGTTAAGCTCTGCCTTTTAAAGGCAAGATCTGAGAATTTGGGGGCCTTTAAAAACGCCTATTGCAGATGAAGTATGATATTGCTGATTTGTACAGATGGCAGATTCGGTTTTGTACGTGTTAAGTTTGAGATGTCTATGAGAAATTTTGCTTCTGAACTGTAAAAGCACTTTATAAATCTTCCCTCCTCAAAGTGTTGGCTTGACAGCTAATTCAATCTCCTTGATACTGAACCAGCTGAGGCTGGCCTGGAACTTTGTAGCCCAGCTCAGGGTGGCCTCAAGTTCACATTTCTCTGCTTCAGCCTCCTGAGTGGCAAGGCTACAGGCATGTTCATTGTGCCCAATAACCCATCTGATTGAATCTTGGTGTGTTTTTTGTGTACATATGTGAGTGTCTGTGGATTCAGAGTATGGGTATGTGTGTGTGCATTCATGCAAATGTGCGTGCAGGTTTGTAGAAGCCAGAAGACAATCTGTCTTTATTACTTTTCTACTTCTGTGACAAAGCACTAGGACCAAAGCAACTTATAGAAAAAACAAAACAAAACAAAACAACAGTTTATTGGAGGTGTACCTCTAGAGGGTAAGTCCATGACTGTCATGGCAGGGAACATGGGAGCAGGCAAGCAGGCATGAGAACTTACAGTGATGCCACTCATTGGGAGTGGCATGGGTTTTTAAAACCTCAAAGCACACTCCCAGTAATGTGACTCTTCTGCCAATTTGACCCCATGTAAGGAGATGGCACTGCATTCCTGCCCTGTGAGAACAGCAAGTGTGATGTTGTAGAAGTAGGGAGGTCTTTCCCCTACATTCTCCTAGAGAAGGCAGCACAGGGTGAACACTCACTACACAATCTCTGTTGCTTGCTGTGTCCTTTCTTTCTCTGTTCCTCATTCTGTCTTCATCTCCCTCGGGCCTACAGGTATCTAAGACTCTATTTCCTGCCTGGCTGCAGAGCTGGCATCTAGGGTGATCTCCAGGCCCTGGGTACGGGATTGCTGCCAAGAGCTGATTTTATGGGCCTGGGCTCAGCTACCCACTCTGTGTTCTTTCCTTGTTATGGGCTTTGGGAAGCCGAATGGGAAACCTGCAGCATGCTCATCCTGCTCCTGCTCTGAGCAACTTGATAAGAGCCCGAGGTTGACAAAGTGACAAATACTGCTGTTAAATCTTATCAGACAAGAATCTTGAGATGGCAGTCCTCCAACCACTGAACTAATTTATGTACACAACAAAGAGCAGCGAATACCCCAGGGAAGCCTTTGTTTGTTTCTTTTTTTTTTTTTCTTTTTATCTCATTTCCAGCAAGAGCAATTTTAGTATACATGTGTATCTTCATTGACGAGAAGGAAATCAGGAGATTGTAGAAACTATGACCTAGAGAAAACTTCTATTTCTGAAACCCTTTCCCAAAAATGTACCAGTACAAAGAGTGCTTTTCTAAAGAACGATCCCAACCCCAACTTGACCAGTACATCGCTTCTTGTGAAGCTGTGTTTCTTAGTTGCCAATTTTTAAACAATGCTTATTCTGAGAAAGGGTCACCACCAGCTACTGGGTGTACATGCCTGTCAGAAAACATTACATCGAGCAGAGCTGGCTGTGTGTGCCAAGAGTTGTTGGTTCATTGCTCATTTCTTATTTGACAGAACCTACACACGCATGTATATATATGCACACACACACACACAGACACACAGACACACACACACATTGGGCACAGCGAAATGTAGAAAGGATTCGATTTTATTGCTGTGCTAAGTGTAAGAGGATGCCTTTAGTTGTGCTAGATATTTAAGGGCTGTGTTGCTTTGTGTGATACAAAGATTGCCACACCACTGCAGTTGGCCCTCCTTTACTTAGAGGCATAAACATTAGGAGTATGTAATCTAATCAGCCTATGCAGGATCCATTCTTGAACTGTAGAATTCCAAATACGTCTCTGGCCCTGAACTTGGTGACATTCAGATCATTAGAGGACGCCAGAGTTGGTGTCAGAGCATCGAAACACAAAGCAGCAGGGCTTCACTTCCTGGGAGTTATACTTTCTAATGTTCGAATTCAAGGTCACTTTCCTTGTCACCTCTTTGAAACTGTTGTGACAAGTTTTGACAAGTAGGCTTTACTTTGTGGTCACTTACAAGTGATTTTCAGTCTCTAAACTGTAGTTAGGAGGTTGATTTTTTTTTTTTTTTTTTTTTTTTTTTTTTTTTTTTTTGCGCATATGGCCTGAAGTTAAAGAAGAACACTGACCTTGGGTGTATTCAGATTGGCATCCTAGGAGCTTGCTGGGTCTGAAAACATCTATGTTTTTATTGAATGTAGACTTTCTATTTTTAGTTTCACCAGATGACTTTTGTTCCTGTGTATTTCTTTTTTAAAATAATATATTCCTAAGATATATATTCAAGTTTTTCCTCAATGAAATATACTATACATTTCAGTTTATATTGCATTTGTGTTTTATATATTATGAAGCTCCGTTGTTAGAGTGTTCATTAATTCTAGATTATTGCATCCTCTGATAAATGATCTATATTAATACTAAATATAATAGCTTTTTTTCCCTAACAATGTGTTTTCTGCTTAACAACTATTTAGTTGATATTAATACAATGTCTATTGTGACTGGCTCTTAGACACTTTTTTCTTTTTTTGGATCTTGAGACAAAGTTTTGACTGGTCTGAAACTTGATATGCAAACCAGTCTGACCTCTAACTCATAAAGATCCACCTGCCTCTGTCTCTGCCTCTGCCTCCTGAGTGCTGAGACTAAAGATGTGTGTCCCCATATCCAACTAGATGCTTCTTTTTAAGCAGCACGACTACCAAGGGTTTAAGTGACATTGCTTGCTAAGCCCAATCTTAGTGGTTCAGCACAATGGCTGGAAATCATTCTTTGGTCATTATAGCCTCTTTCATACTGTTTGAAAGTACTTATGTCACTGCTTTCTTCCCCATTCACTGAGTCTCTTGACAGTAACTCAGAATGCTCCTATTAGCGTACTTCATTTTCTTTCTTTCTCTCTGTCACTGTCTCTCTCTGTCTCTGTCTCTTTGCCCCCCACCGTGTGTGTGTGTGTGTGTGTGTGTGTGTGTGTGTGTGTGTCATTGTAATTTTCCTAAGCGGACTTCCAGTGAGTCCTAGTCAATGCTATCAAGTGAGTTTATAGTTCTGTAACTCCAAGTCATTTGTCTTCTTTGATCCTAGGTGAACTTTCCATTTTAATTTTGTGGTTTGGGTTTTGGCTGTCATTTAGGTCATAGAAATGAGGACATGCTTAGTACATAGCTAGTATCTTCAGTTTTTTGAGCTCATTGTTTATCTTCTATCAAAGGCACATACCTGTCTATCTGTCTTTCCAAGGCCTCCCATGGGAACTACCTCATCTAGTTTAGTTAGAGGGAGTTCTTCCGGAGCCTTCTATAGCATGTTAGGTCTAGGACTTTCTTCCACCACTGAGAGGCCTGTGTCTGTCTAGTCTGGAAATCTTACCTCCTCATTGACTTTTTAATAACCTCATTTATGACATCTGAGCATTTCCCTTGGTAGAGTTTAAGCTTGGAAATATATTAAGTATTATCTAGATATTCAATATCATATGATAAGACTTGTGTTTATGGTAGAGTATACCCATCTCATGGACAATACACTATTTTTTGTACACTTGCACCATTGGTAATATTAATTTGTCAATTAAGTATTGTAAGATGTTAAAAATAATAATTAATAAAAACAAAGGAATTAACAAAGATATAACAGTTTTCTAAATTACTAATTTTTTACTTCTGGAATTTTCTGTTTAATATTTTCAGATTAGAATTTTGTGTGGTAACAGAAGCCACAGAAACTGTAGCTATGGTGGGTGGAGGAAACTCATACCCAGCCCATTACACCCTGCTAGACACAGCTAAGACTTTTAATATTCTCTTAGCAAAGACAGAAAGCCACAAATTGACAAACCAAATGATCTCTAAGTTGAACTTTAAAGCAGTATTTTATTTAATTCATATGACTACCTTATTCAAGGAAATTAAAAAATCTAAGCATATGTTTGATATAAACATTCACTTCAAAATAATTTTTAATTGGATCAAAACACCCATTTAAGAATAGTAATTAAATTGAGTGAATTGAATAAATATGAATTTATATATGATGATGGTAAACAAAACATAAAAGTGATATATTGATACTTAGATTTATGGAATGCTAGAAAGCCTTTGCTATTCTTCCAAAATTATGTCCTAGCTTTAAAGAAGTATGTTTATACTTTCATAACCCAGGCAAAACGATATATGTTGTAAACCAGAGGCTGTGTTGGGACCACGGAAATGGGTTATCTAAATTAGGAATAACATTTAGATTGCAGTGTGAGCCAGATATTCCCTTTGAAGGAATAAAGCTTGCTATGTAGTCTGAATGGGCAGATGAGGACATGGTCTCAAAGCAAAATAGGACAGAAGCCATTTCTTGTGCATGTATGTGCCCAACTGACTTTAGCTCCTCACAGACACCGGAATCTAGCAGAGCAGAACCCTCACAGCCATCGAAGTCAAGAGGAAGATGACACTGCACACACCTGTTCCTACTTCTCTCCATTAGCTACAGCAAGTTATGAGGTCACCTAACACCCAATGTCAGGAAAATTCACTCAAAAGATTAGAAGTCAGGGACATGCGGCAACATTACTCCATCCAGTGAAGAAATCACAGAACAGTCCTGAGGGATCCTCTAGGTGGAGACGTGTAGCCAGTTCAGCACCCTTCTGCCACCTACCGTTCTTCATCGGGACACTCCTTTTCTACAGATGTTTATGCTCCTAAGAGTATTCCTGGATCTCTCCTAGGCTTGCGGTAGGCTCTTATGGTTCAGATTTCCCTTATAGCTTCCAATACCCATGAGCTTGCCTCCACACAACCCTGAGTGTGGCCTTCAGCTTTTCCCTTCCCTGGTTCCTGCCTGCATGGCGCTCTAGCACTTTCTTCACAGGGTCTCCAGTTTGTGCTGAAGGGCTCAGGCTCAGTTCTGTAACACCAGTGAACTGGGAGGCATGCTAGGATCTCCAGGTTTGTGCAGCTGTGAAATGACTTTTACCTGGGTTCATGCCCAGTTCGTGGGAATCTTAGCTATGCTTTGTCTAAACATGCACAACCCATACTCAATTAACCTACTCCTTCTGATGTTATTTCTTTTTTTATTGGTTATATTATTTATTTACATTTCAAATGTTATCCCCCTTCTTGGGTTTCCCCTCAGCAAACCCTCTATCCCATCTCCCCCTGTCCCTGCTTCTATGAGGGAGCTCACCCACCCACCCACTCCCTTCTCACAGCCCTAGCATGTCCCTATGTTGGGGCATCGAGTCGCCACAGAACCAAGGGCCTCCCTTCCCACGGATGCCAGAAAAAGGCCATTCTCTGCTACATTCTGTGTACATCCTATGTACTCTTTGGTTGATGGTTTAATCCTCGGGAGCTCTGAGTGGTCCAGTTAGTTGATATTGTTGTTCTTCCAATAGGGTTGCAAACCCCTTCAGCTCCTTCAGTCTTTCCCCTAACTCCTCTATTGGGGTCCCATTGCTCAGTCTGATGGTTGGCTGCCAGCATCTGCATCTGTATTGGTCAGGCTCTGGCAGAGACTCTCAGGGGACAGTCATACCAGGCTCCTGTTAGCAAGCACTTGTTGGCATCAGCAATAGTGTCTGGGTTTGGTGTCTGCAGATAGGATAGTTCCCTAGGTGGGGCAGTCTCTGGATGGCCTTTTCTTCAGTCTCTGCTCCACTCTTTGACCCTGCATTTCCTTTAGGCAGGAACAATTCAGTGTTAATATTTTTGAGATGGGTGGGTGGCCCCATCCCTCGACTGGGGACTGTGCTTAAGCTCTGGATATGGTCTCTACAGGTTCTCTCTCCCCTTTGTTGGGTATTTCAACTAATGTCATCCCTGTTGGGTCCTGGGAGCCTCTTGCCTTCCTGGCATCTGGAACTTTCTAGTGGCTACCCCCAGTTATTTCTTAAATAGCAATGCTTTATCCTTTACAGGAAGTTTCATGTGTATTGTGCTTTATCCTTTATAGGAGGTTTTGTTTGTGTTGGATTTATTCCCCATAGCCTGAGATCTTAATCTTTTTTTTTTTTCTTCAAGACAGGGTTTCTTTGTGTTTTCCTGGCTGTCCTGGAACTCACTCTGTAGACCAGGCTGGCCTTGAACTCAGAAATCCACCTGCCTCTGCCTCCCAAGAGCTGGGATTAAAGGCATGCGCTACCACCACCCGGCGAGATCTTGAATCTTTATTATCTCTCTTTAAAACCCTTTAAACTGGAAGCCCATTTTCTCAGTCAAGCAGCCCATCAGTGGTTAAGGGAACCATAACTCAGAACCCTGACCTCATACCCAGAACTTCTGCAGTTACTTCATCGAATCACAGGGGACTCACAGAACTCATAAACCCCACAATATTTAGGTTGATACTTTCTGACGTCTGCTGTGAGCTCAGTGTGATGGTCAGGAGGAATCTGGAGGCTTTTTATTCATTGATTTTTAAGACTGATTCTTGGACAGAAGGCTAGAGAAATTATGTGTATGTGTTCAGGGTCTTCTGTGTAATATTTATTGGGTATTAATTTACTTGGGTACTGCAGAATAAGATAGATTTGATTGCCATTCCGGTGAAGCTTCACATAGAGAAAATGCTTAGATTGGAGAGCAAAACTCACTACACGGATGATAGGTGTGGTGGCTTCTGTCATCACGCATATTGAAGAATTGTCACATTCTCCTCTTATTGGTAAGGAAGCAGAGCGATAAGACGAAATAACATGCATTGTAACACACAGGAAGTAATTTAATTTAGTTGCTTTGTTTTCAAGTCTTTTGTTCTTGAGAAAGAGTCTTGTTCTCACCCTGGTCCCAGACTCCTCATGTAGCTGAAGCTGGCACTGGTCCTCTTGTCTCTACCGCCCAAGTGCTGAGATAACAGTCATGGGCCACCACACCCAGCTTGATCTCAGTTTTGAGTGTAATTGCTCTTAACAGCCTTTTTCTACATGACAAGTATCAAGACTTAACATTGAGGAGAATCACACTGAGACAACAGTGTGTGTGTGTGTGTGTGTGTGTGTGTGTGTGTGTGTGTGTGTGTCTGTTATATGACAAACTATACTATCTTGAGAAATCAGGAATCTGTGCCTCTGAATCCTAGACTTTTCAAAACCAGGGCCTTGAGGCCAGGCAGAGAAGGCTTGCTGGTTAAACAGGCAAACTGGAATTTGCATTCCAGTACCCACAGCAAAAGCTCGCCTATCACTTATACCCCTGGAGGTAAAGACAAGGATTGTATAGCTGCCAGACTCATTGAAAAAGATGAGTTCCAGGTTCAATGAGAAGCCCTGTCTCAGAGGAACAAGGAAGAGACGAATAGAGAAGGACACTGAGTGCCCTCCCCTGGCCTACACTCGTGCATTGATATCTAGAGATTGAATGCAGGCAGGGCCTTGCACATACCAGACAGGTGCTTTACTATAGAACAGCATCTCCAACTTTGCTCACTATCCCTCAGCTTTGGTGCAGGATCAGTTCTAGGCAACACATAGAGACAAAGCCACAGATGTTGCCAAGAGGCTCTCTATGTTAGTCAGCTTCTGGTTGCTGATGATAAACTTACAAAGAAGAAGGAATTATAGTTGACTAATTATCATATCAGAAGTTTCGGTCTATGATTGCTTGGCCATGCTGCACTTGAGCCTGTGGTGAGGCACAATATCATGGAGGCATTGAGTTACAGAGCAGTCAGGAAACAGAGACCTGAGGCAGTGTCCCAATAGTCTCTTCAATGTTATTCTCAATGACATACCTTCCTTCTAATAGGCCTATCCTTCTAAAGATTCTATACCTTCTACGAGTGCTATAGCGTGGAAACCAAACTCTTAGTGTTTGGGCCTTTGAGTATGTTTAAAACTTCTTGGTGCTATGTTTTTGAAGGGTCTGTGGAGACACTGGGGAAGACATCAGCCACTGTAGAGCTACATGGAGCACTGTGCATTGGTTCAACTCTATCCTTCTATCTCCACAAGGAAGAGGTTAAGGGTTCTGGTCTACTATATTCTCAGAACATAGTAGACCATCAATGCATATTTGTCCAATAAACAGAGCCAGTATCCTTATTACCAGAGGCTGAGAAAGGCTCATTAATAAGGGATAAGACAAATTTAGAAGTAAAATAAAAAGGTGACATATATCAACTTGGATTTGTGCCTACATCTGAAGATTTACCATAAGGGATTAAAAATGTCATGGAAGCCAATAAGAAAGATGTAAGACCATGATAGGTGAACATTTACTGAACAAAGCCCAGAGAGAAAAAAATAAAGGAAGAGAAATTCATGGTGTACGACCACCAGCTTCGTAAAAGAACATACACATTTATCAAGTTCTCTGTTTTCCCAGTCTCTTTGGCCTTTGTCTTACAGAGGAAGTTGACACAGGGACTGGGCTCAGCTCTGAGCAGAGACAGCAGAGCCACTTTCACTAACACAGAGCAATAGAGAACTTTAAATATTCAACAGCAGGGAGGGAAAAGTGTCAGGCCCTGACAGGATGTGAGGCCTTTACTTCTCATCTTTCAATAACTGAGCAAGATAGGTTATATACCCCTAATTTATAAGCTTAAAGGGTGAGCCTGGTGGAGTATCATGCCCTTGGCCCATGTGACTGAAGTATTAGGCCAGAGAAAGGGTCAATACTCAGAGCTGTTTACTCTAAAGCACATCTGTTGCATTTCATGTTGAAAAAAAAAATATATATATATATACATGTTTTATGACCCTTGCAATGAATTAGCTCTTTGCACTTTCTCTTTCTGAAGTCTTACTGGGTTTATGTTTGCTTGTGAGAGCCTAGAGAAGTAGCCATTATACACAGGCAAACTGCTGTTCAAGGTGTCAATAAATTTGACATTTGTGGTTCTCATTCACAGCGACTGCATTGGGGGCCACGTGTAATGGGCCCTACTCACTTGCTCACCTTATTTCAAGTCACTTGAAATGTTTATCCTCTATTCTCTATTTATTTATTTTAAAGACAATAAAACATTTGTACACACATGTGTGGTTTGGGGGTGATGGTGTGCATGTGGGTTTGATATTCTTCCTCTTGCTTCTTTTCAGACCCCCGTCAGAGGATGAAGGAATGGATATCCCCTTCGAGGAGGGAGTGCTGAGTCCCAGTGCCGCAGACATGAGGCCCGGTGAGAGAAACATCTGCTCCTTTACTCATGGCCTTCTTCACGCAGACATTATTATTCAGTGAGAGGCCCACTTCCCATGCATCTGCTTGTGATGTCAGTGACAAAAGTAAAGAGAGGGAGAAAATGTGTGAGAGAAAGGTGTCAGGCCTGGGTTGGTTAATTTCAAAGTTGACTTAAACATCCGTGCTCACAGCTATGAGCTACAGCAAGTGATCTCCTGGGCCTGTCCTTATCTGCCTATAATTGGCTGTTATATATTACAATACCAAATTACAGACTATGTCTATGTTCAGTAACTGATACATAATTATATGGGCGATTAATATGGGAAAAAGTTTAACAAGAATGCTCTGTGTCCTAACTGTAAAAAGGCAAACTGGAACTGAAGGTGTATCTCAGTGGTATACTATTTATCTAGCATACACAGGAAGGACCCAGTTTGAAACTCAGCATCACACACACACACACACACACACATACTCACACATACACATACACACACACATACACACACACACACACATACACATACACATACACACACATACACACACACATATACATACACACACACACATACACACACATACACATACACACATACACACATACACACATACATACACATACACACACACATACACACATACACACACATATACACATACACACACACACATACACACACTAACACACACACAAAACACCAAAAATTACATTACTTTGTAAGGGTTTAAATTCAAGGCAAAAAGGAATTATAAACAAAAGGAAGTTATAAACTCATTTCTAACCTACATGGCTTTCACTTTATATTAAAGTCTCTCCCTTGTACTACACCAAGGCTAAAGTCAGACCAAAATCCTGAGCATGGCATCATTAGCTTAGCCTAATGAAATAAGAAGAGAGAACACACAATGTGGTAGGCTTGCTGTTGTAGTATTTAAAGTATTCTTCGAAATTCGAGTGATGTGACCTTTTTAAAAGGGTTGGTATTGAGTTTCAAGTCCAGCACCTTGTATCTAATAGGCAAAGGCTTTATAAGTAAGCCATATGCCAACACACTTAAAAGAAAAAAAAAAGTCCTATAGTCAATAGTAACCACTATATGTCTCTACAACTCTTGAGAGTCACAGTATAACTTCAAATAATAAAATCATTAAGGCTATGGTTAGTAGCAGCTAACTACATATGGCTATTTAAATTAATTTAAAAAATAAAACTTTTATATTTCATTCTTTAATAACATGAGTGTCATTCTAAATTCACAATAGCCCTATATAAAACAATCAGCACAAAATTTCTTTTGGCTATAACTGTTCTGAGAATTTCTGTGACATCCGGATGGCTTTGTTTTTTCAAATGTTTCAAGGGAAACACTTTTCAAGTGGTATGTTAAGATGTTCCATAGGGCACAGTGTGAGAGATGGTCTATGTGGCAACACAGCACTGTGATACTATAATATTAAAAAAGATCCTAATAAACTATCACAATACCTGGGGGGAAAAAAGGAACAGTAACATTGTTTAGGACAAGGACAGAGTTGCAGGGCATACCAGATGCCTTCTAAATGCCTCGTGCCAGGAAAGCCTATCACTCTGGCTTGGGGTGAGACTAGAAAATATTTCTTCTACCACACTGTCACACAGAACACTCCCATGACCAAATATGTCAAAGTTTTCATATAAATGCCAGGTGGAGCTGAGTAGTAGTGGTGCACGCCTTTAATCCCAGCACTTGGAAGGCAGAAGCAGGCAGATTTCTGAGTTCCAGGCTAGCCTGGTCTACAGAGTGAGTTCCAGGACAGCCAGGGCTACACAGAGAAACCCTGTCTCAAAAAAAAACAAACAAAACAAAACAAAGAGTGGGAAGCTAGTAAGACTCAAGCTGGAAGAGGATCAAACATGTCTCCTGCATCTAGAGAAGGCCCAGTCTCTTATCTGAAGGAAAATAAGGGCCAGAGATTGCATCTGTAGACCCACTGAGCTCAGTTAAGTAGAATCTAGTAACTGCCAGGTTACTGTTTCTCATCAGTCCTAAGCTAACCAGGGGCTTTTAAGGTTGTTATAGAGAAACAGGGCTTAGGTAAACGCCATTCACAGTGATGAGTATTTTGTGGTTGACTCATAACTGAAGAATAGTTCCTTTCTGTGTCAGGTAAAGTCATTCTTAGGTTCTTGATAAGAATGATTGATGATAATTATGATGTCATAATGCAAATATAAAATGTGTTTAGGGCAATGAAGAATTTGGTTTCAGCCTACTAGGGAAGAACAGAGGAGTTTGGTTTAGGAGAGAATCCTTTCATCTGGGGGCTTACAAGCCAATCAGTCTGAATTTTAAAGGGCCATGACTTTAATAACCTGCTCCTTGGATATGTAAGGCAGTTAATTCATGAGGACTTTTCTCAGTCTGGGAATGTTGTTTAACTAAAGCACCTAATTTTTCCTGAAGACCCACTAAGAAAGTAGAATTCAAACAAGTGTTGGCTGTGTCTGTCAAGAGATTAGGCCAGAATTTTAGAAGAATGTTTGCTTAGAGCTGCTCTGATAATCATCAAAGGGCATGTGGAACCACTGAGTGACTTATAGGATATGCACCAGTCAGGTACTGGGAGCAAAATTCAGGGCTTATGTTTGAGCATCTGTTTAGCCTTTAGCACTTAATCATGAGAAATCTCCACTAAAGTCATCCTAAGGTCCAAATGCAAAACATCCCTTTAGCCATGCCTTCTTCGAGTAAGGAAACTAATTGATAGGATTCCTCAAAGCTCACCTGATGTATTTTTATTGAAAGCTCAAATCTTGAGCAAATCTATTTGAGGAACACATAAAATGAACAAAATGTGTATTCCTCAACATTGGAAATTCTTCAGTACTAGCATGCAGTCCAGATTTTGTTTGATACACGTGTAAAGGTTTTAACATCATATTCCATATGGCTTTCTAAAAGGTCATTGAATCAGATAGGGTGTGAAGTGGTTTGAATAGATTTGGCCCCCATAGACTCATGTGTTTCAATATGCTTGACCCAGAGAGTGGCACTATTAGGATGTGTGGGCTCTTTGGAGTAGGTGTGGCCTTGTTGGAGGAAGTATGTCACTGTAGAGGTGGGCTTTGAGACCCTCCTTCTAACTAGAGAGAACAGCCTTCTGGTTGCCTTTGGAACTAGATGTAAAACTCTTAGCTCCTCCAGCTCCATACCTGCCTGGGTACTGCCATGTAAATCTCCCACATTTCCTGCCTTGATAATGAACTGAACCTCTGAACCCATAACCAGCTCCAATTAAATATGTTGCCCTTTATAAGATTTGCCATGGTCATGTATCTCTTCACAGTAATGGAAACCCTAAGACAGGACGATTTCTTGTTGGGAAATAGAAAGAACTGGGAATTGAACCTGGGCCTTCATACATACTAGGCAAGTACTATACCACTGAGCTCCATCCCTCAACCTAGGCAGTCAGGTTTTCAGGGATGCTCAAATTTCCTAAAAAGGAAACTCAGAGAAGAGTCAACAGCAGGAAAAGAGGACACTCAAGAGAGTATGCTTCTTGCTTAAGTTGCTTGGTTTTATAACTTTGTACTAATTGAGTGCACAAGAAACTCATTCTGAAATTCCCAAAGAGCCTCAAAGGGTACAGTCTGGTTTCAAACCTTCATGGGGAATTTTAAGCTACAAAGTCAGAAATCTTCAAGATGAGGGCCCAGGGCTTATCCATAGGAGACACTGCATTTCTGGAATGCTGCTTGCTCTGCAGCCTTCTTAGGGCAGCACCTCCCCATGGGGAACCATCCTAGTTTGCTTTCTATTGCTGTGATAAACACTCTGAGCAAAATCAACTCAAGGAGGAAAGAGTTCGTCTGGCTTACACATTCAGGTCACATGCAGCCTGTCATTAAGGAAAGTCAGGGTAGGGGCTCAAGCCTGAACTGAAGGAGACACCATGGGGGAATGCTGCCTTCTGGCTTGCTGCCTAGGCCTCTGCTCAAACAGCTTTTTTAATATGGCTCAAGAATCGCTGCCTAGGTACATCCCACAGTGAGCCGAGCCGTCCCACATCAATTAGCAATCAAGAAAATGCCTCACAGGCACACCACAAGTTTGATTCAGATAATCTCACAATTAAAACTCCCTCAGATAATGGGCAGCGT
Organism: Mastomys coucha; assembly: GCF_008632895.1. Lineage (NCBI taxonomy): Eukaryota > Metazoa > Chordata > Mammalia > Rodentia > Muridae > Mastomys > Mastomys coucha. The sequence continues at coordinate 148,442,347 of NW_022196904.1, forward strand.
CAAGTTGATAGGTGAAACTAAGAAATTCTATTCCTTGTTAACATGATGCTCGGATACATCACATGAAACCACACCCTCTCCTTTCTCGTTTATCCCTAGAGCTCACATTGATACCTTAACATAAAATATAGTACAGCTTTAAAAGTCTGGTTTTTAACATTTTCGACACTTTAAAAATCCAATGTCTTTCTTAAGTCCAAAGTCTTTTAACTGTGGGCTCCCCCCATGCCACTTTTTAAAAGTTATATCTATTCTAATTCTAAGGGGGAAGAACCAAGGTGTAGTGACAATCAAATCAAAGTAAAACCAAAACCCAACAACATGAAAAGGGCCAGTGTCCACACTGTCCAATATTTGGAACTCATCATACAGGATCTTCTGGGCTCCAAAGAGCTTGGGCAGTCTCACATCTCTGGCTTTGCCATCTGTATGTCACATAGCTTGTCGGGTAGCTCCTGCTCCACTCCACATCTGCCACTGTTCTTAGTGGAGGTGTGATCCCACAGTCCAGGCATCAGCAGTATTCTGTGTCCTTACTGCAACTGAGGCTTCACCATCACCAATGAATGGCTTTCCCTGTTCTCTCTTAGGGAACTCTGACCCTGCCACACAGTGCTAAGCTTCAGCCACTCTCCATGAACCCCTTTCTGCCTTCAAAACCAATACCATGTAGGAGATTCTTGTTTATTTCCAGGTCTCCACTGGCCCATGGATTCTGAGTGCTGATTACTTTCTAGAAGAATCTACCATGATGGTAGTCTCTTTGGTGCCATGTTCTGGAAGCCTTTGAAAGTTGGAAAAAGCCATTGAATGTTGTAAGCAGAGCTTAAGGGGCAGGTTGTACTAGAAGCCTGAAAGACAGCAGTGTTGAGACTAATGGGGAGAGTGGAGGCCTGGCTCATGAGGTTTCAGAGGGGGCAAGAGGACCTTATTAGCAACTGGGCTAGAGGCTATTTGTGCACCATTTAGAGAAGAATCCAGCTGACTTCCATCCTTGTTCTAAGAATTTGTATGAGGATAAATTAAGAAGTAATAGACTAATTTCTTTGATGGAAGAAATGTTTTGAAAACATAACATTGAGTCTGTAACATTGTTACTTATTGATTATTCTTATGCAGATCTACAGTGAAATAAAGCAAGTGGGGCAAAAAGAAAGAAACAATATTTCTTTCAAGATTATGTGGGGATGAGTCTATATTACTAAAGAGATTAGAGTTGTTAAGGAGGAGCTTACTGCTTGGCACTGGAACAATAGAAAGGCTACCCTTAGGACAAGACCTCACTGGGTGCCAGCTTCTGTATTGGTTTTTGTTGTGGGTACTCCTGCTGTGATAAAATAGTATGACTGAAGTCAAGAAAGAGTTTCTTCTTGGCTTACAGTTCAGAGGCTCCATGTTCACAGTGGTGGGGAAGAAGTGGCAGCAGGAACAGGAAGCCGAACAATCACATCTCAGCTGCACGCAGGCTACCAGTCCCCAAATCTCACTCCAGTGCCATACTTCTTCCAGCAAGGCTGCCCCTTCTAAAGATTTATTTTGTAAAATCTCCCACAAACAGAACCTCCTCAAGTGCTCAAATATATGAACCAGTGGGGGTTACTTCTTATTCAAACCACAACAGGAACTAAACATGAAAGTTACCTTTCTGGAGCTGGAGAGATGGCTCAGCAGTTGTGAGGACTGGATACTACTCTTCCAGGGGACCTGGGTTCAATTGCCAGCACCCACATAGCAACCCACAACCATCTGTATCTCCTGTTCCAAGTGATCCAAGGTCCTCTTCTGGCCTTCAAGGATATTGCACAAACACGGTGCACAGACATCAAATAGGCAAAATATACCCTTAGTATAAAACAAATAAATGTTAAGGAGACAGAGAAAGAGAGAGAAGGAAAGAAGGAAAAAAGAAAGTTAGTTTCTTCTTGTAGAATCCAAATTTCTATCACATGAGTCACCTATCCTAGACACATAGTCAAGAGATTTTCTTCCTAGACAGCAGGCAACAAGGGACAAATAAACTTTTATAACCTTAACCAGAGAGACAGGAGGTTTGGAAGCTGAAAGAATTGGCATGATCTAAAGTTACTGGGAATTTATAAAAACAAAAACCAAACCAAACCAACAAAGAACAACAAACCAAAGACATCTATAAACATGTTATGTCCCTGGCAGCATTGAGAGTACATCCCATCTCTGACAACACACAATGCCAATCAACCCAAAATCAGAAACTGTAAAAGAACTTAGAGTGCTCCAGAGAAGCTCAGATGGGCCAGGGGGACTGAGAGGAGGAAGCTGTAGACAACGGACTAAACGTTACATGAGAAATATGAGGACTGACATAGGAAAGTCGCCGTCACATTAGCATACCTACCAGCAGGCCATGCATGACAGAGGTCTAGATCTAAGTCCAACCGAAATGCTCCTCAGCCATTTTATGACAGTTGAGGCTATATTCACTGAAGGATGTTAGGGGCATTTTTGGACTTTGGCTCAATTTACAAGTTCACGTTCCTGTGCCTGGTTCATTTTCTTGAACAGCGCGATAACAGGTGAACATCCTACAATGCCATCGACTCTGTTTTGATATGCTCTTTAAATGTTACTGTTCTCATGAATTTTTTCTGAAGGCATAGAAGAAAGACTGCCCCCTCCCACCCCCTATACCTTAACATGCCCACTAATGTGTAATCCCAGCACACACTGCTCAAGTTTTTGGATTGTTTTGTTGCACTTTGTGTGGTGGTGAGGACGGAGCTGAGGACCCCACTCACACTAGGCAGTCTGTCTACTGCTGAGCCCAGTGTGAAAGAACTCAACAGAGGTGCTTCAAATTCAGGCTGTAAAATCAGTATAGTCCAAATAGGGCTTGCAAATGAAAAGAGATGCTAGGGAAATGTCAAGGAATTTAGGAGGCAGAATGGTTGGAACCAGAGATAAAGAGTAAATGTTTCTTTTGAGCTCATAATGGATATCTCTGTTTAGTTCAAGTAAGCTTGTACAAGAAGGACTTGCCTAACTCTGTTTCTGTCCACTAAAAGTCTCACGGGTAGAGACACACTGCAAAGAGAGGATTCAAGCTGCTTCTGTCAGCCTTAGCATGGGTCATCGTGAGCATTATAAACAGTAATGTTGGATAATACTAGCTTATGTGGTGATTTCCTTGGTAAATTCAAATAGTCTAACTAATGTACTTAAGGTTTTACAAAAAAAAAAAATGAAAGACAGGAAAGGCCACTGAATAATTATGTACAGAGCTGTCAGAACCTAAAAGTAGGTTTTTTTTTTTTTTTGGTGTTTTCTATGTATTTAATAGAAAGTTCTTAACTTCCATAGGAATAATATGTACAAGAACCATAAGAAAATATATGTACCTGTTTTTTCTTATTCAATATACTCCATAAAATTCAACATAATATAGCACAGTGGCTTCTGAAAGCTAAACAGTGAAACAAAACTAGCAAACAAATAAAGGTTTCTATCTATATAGTAATAACCCCCAAGTTCTGTTTTCATATGGCCAGGGACCATGTGCTGAATGGAAGCCAATACTGAGGGATTTTCTTTTCCCAGAAAAGGGTCCAGGAGTGGGGGACTAGAGAGATGGCTCAGCCCTTAAAATGCCTGCTGCTTTCCAGAGGACTGGAGTACAAGTCCCAGCACCTGTGTTGGGTGACTAATAACCACCTATAGCTCCCATTCCAAGGAGGTCTGATGCATTCTTCTGGCACCTGAATATACGTGGCATACACATGCATTCACATGCATACACCTTAAACTTAAAAAAGAAATCTTTAGAAAGAAAATGAAACATCCAAATGTCTCACACACATATCCTAACACTGGAGGTTGAGCTTGCGTGTTAAAGGCCAGCCTGGGCTATATAGCAAGTACCTGTCTTATAAAATCAAACAAGGAAGGAAGGACAGGGATAAGTTGCAGGCAGAATCCAAGTCCTTTATTATGGTTTTCCCCCTCCTTGGGTCCCAGGTCCATTCCTGAGAGCCATATGTATGAGCTAATGTTGCTATGGTTTTCTCCTTTAGAACCTCCCAATTCTCTGGATCTCAATGGCAGTCACCCTAGAAGGATCAAGCTCACAGCCCCAAATATTAACCTCTCTCTGGATCAAAGCGAAGGATCTATTCTCTCTGATGATAACCTAGACAGTCCAGATGAGATCGACATCAATGTGGATGAGCTCGATACCCCTGATGAAGCAGACTCTTTTGAATACACTGGCCATGGTGAGTTTCCTAGATAACGAGGCCTGCGTTACGTAAATAAATGATTGTCTAGGTAAGATTACGAACAACTCTTTCATTGGGCAGGTGACTAGTCTCTGTGACTCTAGAAGCTTCTGTTGGAGTCCCGCTCCAGGGGTATCCATGATTGGCCGTTCAGAGTGTGATAGAGTAGGGATAGTTCCCCCAGAGGTTACTCATTGGCAACTACTACCCTTTGGTGAAATCTCTACCTTATGCTAAGTGTAGGAAAACTGAAATTGTATGTACAAAGAAAGGGATGAGTGTAATAATCTGGATATTTGATCTGACAGCTAAAAATACACAAATATGAAGTAAAAGGATACTGTGAATTCATTTCTTCTGTGCTACCTCAGTCTTCCCAAGATACTTCATCCACCCCATCTACTCTCGCCCACTCCTATTCCAGCTGTCCCCTGCTGTCCCAGCTCTTCTTGCTAGGCTACTGACTTGAAACCACACTGAAGACAGCTATGGCTGGTCCCTCCCTCCCCTTGCCTTTTGCTCCTGCTGTCTCTGTGGAGAGCTTTGTCACACCACATCTGAGTGTTTTATTTATAAATAGTAAATCTGTCAAGCCAAGTGGTGGTGCCTGAGCTAGCTGGTAATTAAAGCTGCCACTTGCTGACATGGCTCTTTTATTTAGTTGATATTGTCATGTTGAAAGAGGCAATTTAATGACCTTGGTTATTCTAGGTCTTAAACTCACAGAGTCGGATTTCAGTGTATGCTGAACTCTAAAATTCACTTTGATTTCAAACAAAAGGTGCATAGCCAAACATGATTATAAACAAATAAATGAGCAAGACAAAACATTAACTACCAAAACCACAGCGTTTGTGTGAATAGCTCTATTCTGTAGAGCAGACATGGATAACCACTGCATAGGAAGATTGGAATATAAATACATTTAAAACCTAGTATATGAAATAAGTGCTTGAGAGCTTCCTGTCTTTGGAATTTTCAAGTAAGCATATTGAATCTGGCATATACATTCTAAAGGAAAAATGTTTCTTATTCATTCTTCCTGGGATTTTCTTTTTCTTTCTTTATTTTTTTAAAGACAAGGTTAAGTGCTAAGATTCCAGGTGTGCTACCAGCCTGACTATCAATTACTTTCAAGTATAGTTTTTCATAATTTGTTTTGCCAGATGGGCAGTTTTGTAATGTTTACTGTATTTTATAGGATATATCCCAAGTATTTTAGAGATAATCCCTGTAAGCCTCATATTTACTCTGTAAAACAGACTGTTTTTTCCCACCGAAGATGAGAACACAGAGACATGGGGAGGCTACATGATCTGTCTAAAGTTACACAGTTGTAAGCTGCTGAAATAGCATTTGTAGTGCTTTGAATAAAAATGCCCCCCCCCCCAAAAATGGCCCCCATAGTTATAGGGAGTGGCACTACTAGGAGGTGTGTCCTTGTTGGGGTAGGTGTGGCTTTGTTGGAGATAGTGTGTCCCTGCAGGGATGGACTTTAAAGTCTCAGAAACTCAGGCCAGGCCCTGTGGTTCACATGCTCTTCCTGCTTTCTGCTGATCCAAATGTAGAATTCCCAGCTAACCTCTCCAGCACTATGTCTGCCTGCGTGATTCTATGCTTTCCTCCATGGTGACAAAATGATAGTGGACTAAACCTCTGAGTGGGTAAGCCAGCCCCAGTTAAATGTAAGCCGGCCCCAGTTAAATGGTTTTCTTCATGATGTCTCTTTACAGCAACAGAAACCATAACTAAGACAACATTCAAACCAAGCATTGTGTTGGCTTCTTGCTCTTGCTGCTTTCCTGTCTCAGTTGATGAGTAAGGATGGGGTGGGGTGAGCTCTTTTACTAAATTGAGCCTGCATACAGAAAACAAGATGTAAACATTCATGTTCATACATTTGCTTCTGTAGGCCGCATTGATGCTTTGAAAATCTGTCCTTTGAAAATGCCTCTGGAATTTTTCCCACAAGTCCCTCTTTTATTTAGTAGCTGACGACCAAATGCTTTTCCAAGGTATTTGCCTAACATTGCCAATTTTCTTATGGAAAGACAATTTAATCTCTCCATTGAAAGACCCCAGTTTGTTTCCTTTCAATCAGTTTTCCTTTACAGCAGTTTCCAAACAGTTGGGAAATATAATTACAGCTTGATTTTTTTTGTGCCAATGAAATCAGAACTACAGAGATAGTGAGGGGCTTGGAGGTTTGTCATTCACATGAAGAGTAATCCTGATTTTGCTTTCAATGCATCATGATACTAACCCTAGAAACAAAATACTCCAAGGTCAAGGTGGAAATGATGACCTCAGTCTACTTCCCAAACCAACGGGCGACATAATTGTTCTCACACTTCAGAGCTCAGGTGTGATAAAGGCTGTTTATCAGGGATGTGGGAAGATGGTAAAGAATTTGACCTTTGTATTTCTGATAAGAACAACAAAGGCAATGTGGCTGTGCTTTTCCACTGCCAGAGTTCCCAAGTGAAATTCAGTGACCCCACGCAAGCAGTTTTTCCAACACTAGAACAGCATTCTGACTGACAGGCATGCCAGTATTCTCTCAGTCAGACCCACACCTTTTACATTCCTATTGGTGTTCTCCTTATTTCCAGTACCAACAGGCAGCCAGCTTTTAAAAAGGAAGTCCTGTTTCCACACTCAGCATTCAAGTGATGGTGTTAGGTTCATGGATCTAAAGAGATTTTTTTTTTTAAGTTTTGTACACTGAGGTTTTTTTTTTAAGATTTATTTTTATCATATTTTTAAATTGTCTGTGTGTGTGTGTGTGTGTGTGTGTATGTGTGAATGTGTGCAGGTGTACCAGTGAAGTCCAAGAGAGGTAGTAGACAGATCCCCTGGAGCTAACACTGGAGGTCCTGAACACTGAACTTGGACCTTCTTTGTAAGAGCAGTATGTACTTTCAACTGACAAATCATCTCCCTAGCCCCTATACTGAAATTTATACCCAAATTGACTTTCTGTTTGTCATTTATCACCAAGGGAATTTTAACCTTTTAAGCTGTGTACTAAATGTCTTTGCTAAAACCAGAAAACATCAGACACCATGCCTTCTGAGAGCTTTCCTGACATCCATGAAATGCCCAGATGTAGAAGGCTGGCCAGCTTTCACAGATGTGTGCCCCTATAGGAAGGCCATGCTTGACCCTTGATGTTGTGGTCAGTGTAGCACAGAACATTCAAGAGCATATGTTACATCATCTCAGAAAGCCAAGAGAAAACATTTGGGTTGGCTTCTTCCTTATCTGTGATGGCCTAATTGTCTCCAACCCCTTCGAGGGGAAAGATTTTCAGTGAGGGAAAAAATTTCTTAGTGAGTAGAAGACCACAGTGAGGACTGCTTTGGGGGACTTGGGGAGAGTTATTGAGTAGAGAACATATCTGTGATAGCTGGGAAATAAAGGCAGAGGGTTTAAAGATGTAACAGAGGTTATTAAAATCAGGAAGATGTAGCTAACTCTGGGGACTGAGTGGAGCATCTTTACTGCCCTAGCTTGTGTTGTGGGCTCTGGACATGAACACCGTACAAGTCCTTAAAGCACTCTGAAGATTTTTCTTCTTCTTCCTTTCCTTTCTCCCTCCCTTCTCCTTTCTTCTTTCCTCTCTTCTTCCCTCTATCCTGTTCTCCATCAATCTCCTTTTCTTCCTTCTTCCTCCCCAGTTCTTCCCCTGCCATCCCCATGCTTAGCACTGCTGAATGCCAGCTCTGTTCCCTAAATGATTCTTCTTTTCTCCAACTTTATGCCCATAAGAAGGGAAGTAGATAAAACCACAGCAACGTAATAGTTCCCAAAATCTGAAGCATTAGGACTAATGCCTCAAAAGCAACCACATGAAAAAGTGCATGTGGTATGTTTGTGTGTGTGCATGTATATATTTGGGTGTGTGTCTGTATGTGTGTGTGCCTATGTTTTTGTTTGTGCTGTGTGTGCCTGTACAGGTGTTTGTGTGTATGTTTGTATGTACATCTGTGCATGTGTGTATGTGTTTGTACCTATGTGTATGTGCTTGTGTGCGCATTTCTGCAAGTGTCTATGTTTGCGCATATAGACTTTTAAGATCAAAAGGTCCTTTTTTACTGCCCTCATTTGCTTTCTATAGCTGTGATAAAGACTATGACCTTGGGAAAGACCAAGACAATGGAGAGGTCTTGCAGCTCACAGTCCTTCCTTGTAGGACATCAAGGCAGGAACTCAAGGAAGAAACCCAAAGGGTTTGGGACCTGAAGCAGAGGCCATGGTGGAGTGCCTGCTTACAGACTTATTCTCCTTATAAGAGCCAAGACCACCTTCCCAGGGATGGCACTTCCCACCGTGAGCTGAGCCCTCCCATATATCAATCATCAAACGAGAAAATACCCTATTATCTGCCAACAAGCTATCTGATGGAGGCATTTTCTCAGCTGAGGTCCACTCTTCCCAAACTTGACCCCATCTTGTGTCAAGTTGACAAAAACTAACTACTACACTTACTAAAATATTGTAATCAATAAACACATAGGAAAAGTTATCAGGAGCAAAATGGAAATCTCTTTTTGGTGATAAATATGCAGCATGGCTGTAAATTGAAAAGCTAAGTATAAGAAAAGACAGTAATTGCTGTACCTGCCAGGGTTCTGTGTAGGAATTCTGTGTAGGAATTCTGTGTAGGAATTCTGTGTAGGAATCTCTACCAGATCAGGGAAGACCACGGGGGTCAACTATCAGGTGCCTTCATGTGAGTGGGAGAAATAGAAATAGCAATGAGCATTGTAAAATTCTCACCCTCTTTAATTATTAAAGCAACACACATCTTAAATTGTCAAGGATTAAAAATTCTGACAGTCTCTGGTGTTTTAAAAACAGAAGGAAACAGGCCCTTACATATTTTAGTGTGACATATTCAAGGATGAAAATATCCATGAAAACTAAATGCTCTGCACCTAGTGATGCAGGCAAGATGCTATTCCTAGAAAATTACCCTACAGCCATATATGCTCAAATGATGTAATATTCCTATGTAAAGATAACAAAGCAAAATCTTTAAAAGAAAAATACCAAAATACAATAAAATTAAGTATTTTATCATGGAATTAATAAATTCAGAGACTTCAACAAGGTAAAACACTTGAGAGCTGGTTCTAAAATTGAGCAGGGTTATAATTCCTGAGTTGAGGAGATACCTATTGCTATTGGATAGGATCAATTGTCGGACAGAGGAATTCCCATACTCATGTTTAAAGTGTAAGTGGAACACTGGGAAGGAGTGGAATTTTCAAGAATTTCTTTGTGGCTTATAGTTTTAAGTGTTACTTTTTTTTTTTTTGACTAATAAACTAGGTTTATAGAGCTCTTAGGCTGACATCCAAATTGCATGCCAGGGCTCACCCCTGATCTGAACATTCTGTGGGTTTAGACAAAGTGGAAAGTGACCTGTAATGTATCCTTCCTTCCCCTGTGTCGTGTGACAGTATTCTTCGGGAGACATCAGCAAGCGTCAACCCCAGACAGGGAACCAATAACAGAGTAAAGCAAGGATGTCATCAAAGTTCAATTCAGTGAAACAATGAATTTTATTAGGGTTACTAACAGGAGTATGGTTGAGGGGTTATAGGAGCAGAAATGACTCAACCCATGGTGATCACCAAAAGCCTATTTAGCGTACTGCATGGCCTGTACACTGCTCAACAGGTAGAACATTTATGTTTCAGGCAGATGGGTTGCTCTGGGCTGGTCTCTGCTTCTTCCAGGCAGCTTACCTTGTCTGAGAGTGTTCTAGGCAGCCTACCTTATCTTACAGCTTATATGTGCTTCGAGAGGGAAAGGCCTTGTGTAACGTGTCAGTTTCAGGGATTTCCTGAAGCCTTTAGATTATTTACTTCCCAAGTTAAGGGGCTTCCCTGCTGGCTGAGCGGCTTCACCTCCCTTACAACCCTTGGCAGCCAAGGGTTCTTGTCTCTCCAGCTTTGCCCTTTACAGAATGTCATGTAGGTAGAATCACACAGTAAGTAGTCTTTCAGATAGATAGTCTTCTCTTATGCATTTATTACTCCTTGACATCTGGAGGATTCATTTCTTTTCAGCCATCAGTAATATCCCAGAGTGTGCATGTGACACTGATATACCAGTGTGAGCATGTGACACTGAATTTCCAGTGTGTACATGTGACACTTTGTTTTTCTGTCACCAATTGTCAGGCATCTTGGTCGCTTTAAAGTTTTGGCAAGTATGAATGAAGCTACTATAAACATACATGTGGAGTTTTTATCTGGAAATACCCTTCCAGTTGGCTAATTACAAAGGAGTTGGACCATAGGAGTGAAGTTTATTTATAAGAAACTTCCAGACTGTCTTCCAAACTTACCAGAATATTTCCATCCCCATGAAAGTCCCTGATACACCACATTCTCACTAGTTTGGTGCTTGCCAGGGTTTGGACTTTGGCCTTTCTAATAGCAGTGTCCATAGTAATAGTTTACTACTGTGTTATCTTAAAATGCTCTAATGATAAATGAGGCTGTAAATATTTTCTTATCTTCCTTAGTATCTGTATCTTCACTGGTGAGGTGATGTGCGCTCGGTTCTTTTGCCTCTGTGTGTATGTGTATATGCATGCACACGTGTGCATGTGTCTATGTGTTGTGCTGTGTTGTTAACAGGACCTTGTACATAGCAGAAAAACACTCCACTACTGAAGTACAGCACCAGCACCACTTTACATTTAGATGCAAATCAAATTATCCACCTTCTTATTGTTAAATCTTAAGTACTTTTGTGTATTTTGAACAATAATCATTTACCAGATTTGTAGTTTATAAATATGTTCTCCTAACCTGTAGCTGCCTTCTTATTCTCTCAGTATTGTCTTACATAGAACTTTTTTTCAACATCAACACAGTATAGTTTTTTTACTTATTTATTTCATGAATTTAAAGTCATCAATTTCAGATCCAGGCTTGGTGGCTCATATCTGCAGGCCAGTGCTGAGGTAGGAGGAATGTTTGTGCTCATGAGACCAGCCCAGGTAGCATGGTAACCCCTATTAAAACAAACAAACAAACCAATAGATGAATCCCATCTCTATGCCAAGGTCAACTAGAGTTTCTCTTATGTTGTCTTCTATGAGCTTCATAGTTGGAGCATTTTACATTAGGTGTATGATCCAATTTGAGCAAATTTGTGAGCAGATGCAGGTTTAAGTCTATGTGTTACATACATATTATGTATACATCATATACATTATATATCATATATATATATATAACCCCCCTACTCATCCCTATGGACAAATTAGAGCAAGCTAGAGTACCAAACACAGTGTAGGAAGTTTGGTGGGTGGTGAGTTCACTGAAGTTTAGATGCATGGTGAGTTCATGAAGAGTTTAGTGGGTGGTGGGTTTCCTAAGTCAATGGTGGGCATATGTCTACACAGGTATCAGAAGGCATACCATATCTGAACCCAGAGTTTTTAGGTCGGGGGGAAAGATGAGAAATATGGAACCTGAGAGCTAGCATTAGTAGCTGAGTTTCCCACCTCAAGTAGAAAGGAAGAAGTACTAGACAAATGAAGGTGACGTGGTGCTCGATTAGAAGCCATGGTTCCTGCCATCCATCCTTGACAAGCTGCTGAGTGCTGTTGGGATCATAGTGGAACCAGAACAAGCCAGAGCTCTGTGGGTGGTATAGCTGTTGGTGTTGGCAGAAAAGGCAAGGGCGAAGGTGGGCTTCCCAGCTGAGCTTCAGTTTCTAGTACTGAGTGATTAGGTACTAGTATATATTTAGTGACTGTCAAACCTTCCAGGATGCAGCGCTGTGTTGTGGGTCCTTATAGGCTGTCTCTAGTTCCAAGAGCTTGCCCAAGCTTTCCTGATTTTGCCCACTCACCTTCCCAGAGTTTGAGTGTTCTGAGTAGGTTTCTAAGCTAACTGTGGGACATGTCAATGAAAGGGAGTATTAAAGGGGGTTCAGACAGTTTCTTTTTTTTATTAGATACTTTTTTATTTACATTTCAAATGTTATCCCCTTTCCTCATTTTCTCTCTGAAAACCCGCATCCTATCCCTCCTCCCTTTGTTCACCAAACCACCCACTCCTACTTCGCTGTCCTGGTATTTCCGTACACTGGGGCATCAAGCCTTCTCAGGACCAAGGGCCTCTCCTCCCGTTGATGTCCAGCAAGGCCATCCCCTGCTACATACACAGCTGGAGGCATGGGTCCCTCCATGTGTACTCTCTGGTTGGTGGTCAGACAAAGTTTCATAGCCCAAGGTATTCACAGTCTCTTCAGACTGAGAGTCACACGTAAGGCATGCCAGTAGCTGAGGAAAATTTACACAGCACACTGTGCACTGTATTTGCTGCTAGCTTTGTTAGCTTTGTTACCAGTTCCTGCACTGGTATAATGTTAAATACCTGCTGCCATACCCAGCGCCAGTGGGTAGGAAGCACAGCCCTGCTGTTGCTATCATTAAGCTACAGGAAGAATGAGGACAGAGAACAGTGTAATTTAAATGGCCTTTTTCCACTGCGTAAAAAAATGAAGGGTAACATCGCTGAATTATAGGAAAGGATAATCTTTCCCTTCAGATCATTTAAAGCTATGAAGGCTGCCCTTTGTTAAGCTCTACTGGTACGTCTAGTAAGAATAGTTAGCAGTTGCAGCTTATTCTTTTAATTAACAACATGATGATTATTTTTGAATGCATAAGAACAAACTTTCTACCAAAGTATACTCACTGGGGTTTTTGCTGCTGTTATTGCTTTGTGAACCCAAACTGTCCAGTCTACAAAGTGTCTCATTTACTGTAGCATATTGTGAAACAATGCATGGGGAGTGTCACCAGACTTCTGTATAAGCATATGTCCTAGCTTCACCACAGGACAGCAGCTTCATCCCTGTCCTAAGAGACTTACAGGAGAGGTCTAAGACTGGTAGCATCATCAAGTAAAGGCATTCAAATAGTGCAAACAACTGGGGGAGAAGGCCCGAGGAAGCCAAAGGTATCTGGGCCTGATAACACCCAACCAGGGAGACCTATAGTGTTTACCAAGCACTGGGCCTGATAACACCCAACCAGGGAGACCTATAGTGTTTACCCAGCATGAACTAGAATTCTAACCTCAACTGTTCCTACTTCAGTATGGTCTTAGGAAACGATCTGGTTCTTTAATCAGTCCATAAGGTTGGTGTTGTGTGGTAAGGATGCTGTGCGGCCCTGAGGAAACTATGTGTGATATACAGCTCCAGTAGGCGGCTCCTCAAAGAGGTGTCTTACAATCCAGTCTCTTGTCTGCTTTTCCTGTGAAGTCCTGCTCTGTGCTTCACTTCCAGAAGATCCCATAGCCAACAAAAGCTCTGGTCAAGAGTCAGAGTCTATTCCAGAATATACGGCTGAAGAGGAGCGAGAAGACAATCGGCTGTGGAGGACGGTGGTAATCGGAGAACAGGAGCAACGGATTGACATGAAGGTCATTGAGCCCTACAGGAGAGTCATTTCTCATGGAGGTACTCAATCTGTTTGAGTCCGGGAAATGGGAGGAGCAAGCTCTAGTTTTCATTGGGAAACAAATGTGGGGTTCAGCTGAATTCTCAGCACATAGAACCCCATGGTCATTATAAGACTTCAGCCCTAGAGGGGCTTCCTATCCCCTTCATAGGCTCCAACTCATCTTTTTAGACTCAGCCTAATAGTTACTTCCCCTACCCAAAGTTTGTTTTTCTATGAACCACATTACTTTTGGAACAGACAAAAGTTAACCACAGTCAAAACCTCCATTTCGGCAAGAGACCCAGGAGAGGGCAAAGTGTGGTTTGTATTTCTAGTGTTTTACTTGGGGGCTCCGGGCACCAACGTGGCTTTGATCAATTGGAGACCCAGAAAAAAAGTCAGATGAACACAGATATTGCATTAAATGTTGTTGACTTCAGAAAACATCCGTGGCTATTTGGTTTGTGTGCTGCATGTGTCCCTGTCCTGTCATCTCGAGGCACCTCCCTAACTACCTAGCCATCCATGAAAATGTGCCAACTCACAAGGCAGCCACTGCCGTCCGTGTCCTCTCTATGTTAATGAAATTCACTTTGGCATCAAGCATTTACTTTTCAGCACTGGTGGCTAAAGACAGAGGTTCGCATATGCTAGGCAAAGGGTCTACCACTGAGTTGTATCCTCAGCCCTTCTTGATACTACATCAAATCAAGGGAATTCGATTTCTAAGGAGTACACAGATATCTTGGGCAACCGTTCCTTCCACAATACATCTCTCACCTTCCTTTCCATGCACCACTACCTTCCATGAGCGCCAGGGCCACCTAAGGAAACTGATTGACTGAGAGACAAGGATGCCCTTAGGAGCCATTGACCCCAACCTTTCTATTTCCTGCCTTACTGTTTGATCTGGAATGGCAGCGTGGCCCTGGAATGGCTGCTGTGGGCATGGGTAGGGTCCTGGAAGGGGAATCTCTCCCACAGTCCTTTGGAATGATGCTGAGCAAAGCTTGCTGAGAGTGGCCAAGGACTGTCGAATTGACCCCTTGCTGGGATAAGAAGCAAGACAAGAGACCTCCTCCAGTGGCCTGGAGATGGTTGCCCTTAGCTCTTTGTCTTAGAGCCCATGTCATGAAAAGCTGGCTGGTGTTCTGCTGTCACCATAAAGCCAAACTACCTCTTGATACCTTAGTGGAATCACCTATTTGTCTTTTCAAGCTCAGTCAGATCAAGTGGGCTGGGTGTCCTGGTGTCTAAGTTATTGGGATCAGGCCGGAGCACTCACCAGGAGTACACTTCGTGATGAAGATTGTCTCTGCCTGCCTCAGTCTCTTTAAAGTCCATCTGTGATCTGAGGGGAACCTGTTTGCTGAGCTCCATCCCTGCCACCTCCTCCCCTTGACACTTCCTCCTCTCTACAGTGTGTTGTGTGCACTTGGTTTTTTTCTCAGAGTTTGTGTTGAAGAGAAGGCCACCTTTCCTTTCCCTGTCTTTGCCTCAGTCTCCTCTAGGCACCCAGCTGCATGAATATGCCTCTGGCTGTACCCTTGACCCATTATCAAGAAGCCACCTCTTCCTACATGCTAGGCAGCTTTTGTGCTCTAGGTAGAAATCGCTCAGATGTTACTTCTGAATTTGACAAAGCTTAGTCTTCCATGTTGGAAACTCACACCACTTTCCTGGATTCTGTGGTAGCCTAGCATCTCAGTGTCCAAGCAAGCTCCTCAGCCTGGCTTCTGGGGAACGTGTCAAAACAGTCTTGCTTCTGAGCATCCTACACATTTGCTCTGAAGATGTTTCCTGTCAGCCCCAAGAGAGACTTCTGGTAGGACAGTGTTCAGCACAGGAAACTGCAAGGTGGGAACAACCAAGGGCTTAGAGAAACTGACCCCCAGTCAGATGCTGCCCAGGGTTCAGGGCTGTGTTTATAATTCACTCTTCAGATTTAGTGACCATGGCGTGAGCGCCCTGTGCACAGTTCAGGATCTCGGACCTTGGTACATCCCCGAACCTTCTCTGGCCTCAGCTACTCTATCTGCTGAAAGAGGCAGATTGTGATACCAGTGTTCACATCCTATGGTCCCAGGAGTAACATTCTTGTCATCTGCTTAACGTCCCACCACCACCGCTAGGAAAAGGCAAAATGTATGATGGATGATTAGCCGATGGATGATTAGCCTATGTCGTGGGGTCATGTGGAAGCCAGAACTGAGAATAAGGTCACTGAATAACCAAGAGCCACCATGCCAAAGGATGTTAACAAGGAGTTTCCTTTCTTCTTCTCTTTTTACTTCTTTTCTTTCACTCTAGGAGACTCAGGTAACCTTCTCTGCAGTGTTGCTGGACAGACGAGCCTGGAAAGCATGGGCAGAAGCGTTGCTGGCTGGTGTGTGTGTGTGTGTGTTCTGTTGCACCCGTGACATCTTTCCTTCCCTCTCCATTCCATTTGCTGGCCAGCAAATTTGTGTCACATCTCTTTCATGCCTCTTGGGTCACCTCAGGTAAGGTCTGCCATCATTGCTCCATAGGGCCGCAGGAGGCTCCATGGTGGAGTTGCTGGAACCCACCCATCCCTGGCCGCCACCAGAACATGCATCTTACATCCGCCTCTTGTCTATGAGAACAGAGTCTAACAAGTTAATATTAAACAGCCAAGCTCCAAGCCAGACCTGTGATTACAGCTACTTGGGAGTCTAAGACAGGGGAATTCTAAATGTAAGGCTTTCCTAGGCTATAGAGCAATTGGAGGCCAACCTGGGCAACTTATTGAGACGAGACACTGACTCAAAATGAATGTAAAAATAAGACTGAAGATGAGGCTCAGCAGTAGAACATTGTCACAGCCTGTGCTGGGGCTTAGGTGCAATCCTCAGTACAAACAGACAGACAAACCAAATTTCATATGAATTATGCTGTTACCAACAGGCAACTTTACCTGAACAGTGGCATGATTTGTGGTAGAAGATGAGGGGCTAGCTGGTCCCAGAAAGCATCTGTACAGAGGACTATAGAGCAAAGTTCCTCACTCAGTTGCTGTTCTTACTCATAATTATTTTATTTTATTTTATTTTATTTTATTTTATTTTATTTTATTTTATTTTATTTTATTGAGATAGGAACTAGCTATACAGCCCAGGGAAACCTTGAATTAATAATCTTCCTGCTGTAGCATCCCAAGTGCTATGATTGCCAGCATATGCTACCACATATCACTGGTAAGCAGTTATTTTTCAAGCACATCCAAAGCCTCACTCCAAATATATCAGTTCACAATTTAGGGGTCAAGCTTTCCCGTGAGAATCCTCCTCTTCCTCCGTTGCCGTCCTTACATCACTTCCTTGGCTTATTTTCTTCCCTTTCATTTTGCTCCATTTTTTCTTACAGCTCCTCTACCCTAAGTGCCCAGGGTCACTTTTATTTGTAAATTCAGCAGCTTTTGTACAAAGCTAATGGCTCACTTGGACAGCGGCCCCTGTGTTAGATGCTGCAGGGATTGCAATGCCACAACATTCTGAGCACATATAACATTTCTTAGGAATCCTCCGGAAGCAGAAAAGCTCATGGAATAGCCCTGATCTCAATGAGCTGACCCCTGCGGCTGACAGCTGTGTTTGGAAAGATGGTTCATGCTTGTTCTCCCAGTGGGACTGTGGCGTCCACCCTTTTGTGTCAGACATTTAAGTTCTCCTGTGCTGTCTGTACTGTATGTCTTCATGTTAGCTCGTTTCAGCATCCCGTGAGGATTTCCATTTATTTGTGAGTCCTTGGAAGTAAAACTGTTTGAAACAGGAACTTCTAACATAAAATATATCTCTCGAGATTTTCTTCATGTTAACACTCTAAGAAGGATTCATAGTAGGAATCATGGACTTGAAGCGGCAAGTCCAGAGGGAGGCTGAGGGGATGCTGTCTCACAGATGTGCTACACCAGAAGTAATATTGACATAAGTAGCATCTTGTAAGATATGTGGCAAAAAAAAAAAAAAACCCACCCTGTACCACACCCCAAATTAGTCACACTTACAAGCCTACGACTGGGTACATTTATAGTTCTCTTTCCTCCTGCTTTGCTGGTGCTAGAGTCATAATCAGTATCTCGGTAAGGGGCATCAAGGGGAAGCCATTCCAATCTACCATCAACATTTGTCTGCTACGTCCCCGCCAGAGCCATAGCCACAGCTCTGACAGGAAAATAAAACACGCTTCAGTTTTGAGAGAATGGGATTAGGCCTAACCAAGAGTGGGGTACTCTTGTCCTGCCCTGCTCCAAGCTCCAAAGGCATCCCTATGTAATGACTACAAAGTTGGAACCATATAATATAAACTACAAATATGTAGATGGGGATATTTAATGGGTTTGTGAGATGGCTAAGCAGTTAAGGGTTATTCCTGCCTGGTGACATGTGTTTCATGCCCAGAACTCCTATGGTAGAAGGAGAGAAGTGACCCCTACAAGTTGTTCTCTGACCTCCACAGATGGACCAGGGAACATGTTTGTGTACTTGTCACACTCAAACACCAGATATATGGATGGATGGATAGATAGATAGATAGATAGATAGATAGATAGATAGATAGATAGATAAGCTCTGAGGAAACACCATGCTTGTGGGAAAGATACTAAAACTATTTCAGTTATTTCAAAAGATGGAGGCCAGCCTGGTCTACAGAGTGAGTTTCAGGACAGCCAGGGCTATACAGAGAAACCCTGTCTCAAACAAACAAACAAACAAACAAATGAAACAGAGAGAGAGAGAGAGAGGGAAAGAGAGAGAGAGAGAGAGAGTGAGAGAGAGAGAGAGAGAGAGAGAGAGAATAAGCAAAAGATGAGAATGATATACTGAGGTGTATCTATGTTCTTTGACTTTCGGAGTTTGAATGGTGGATTTACCTGCCTCTCGCAGATTCTGTTTTTCTCAGTTCCACCTGCAAATAGCACTTCCACCTCCCACACAACTCATCTGGAAATGATTCTCAAGTTTTCCCAAATGCCTATATTTTCATAGGGCTCACAGAGAATTTAGGTAGGCCCTTTTTTTAGTACTCTGCTTTCTCTAAGATGCGAGGCTGTGAATTTTGTGCTTTTATTCTGGGCCTGGCCAGAAGTTACCACATCTTCCTGTACTTCCTGTTATATCGAGAGAATCCAGGATTACTACAGTCAAATGACTAGGCTTGGGAATCAAAATAAAGGTATTTTGCATGTCTCTCTACTAGGCCCTGGTTACTGGAGTGTGTGTGGGGGGGATTGCAGTGCAATTCACTGACTAAATGGCCACAGTTAACTGGATCTCAGACTAGAGAGAATCGATACAGGTCTAATAGAACCTCTTTCAGCCAGCAGAGTGAAATTTTATATAGGTTAGAGTTTTTGTAAATCAGTGTTAAGTTAGAGACATATGAGTCATCTATGTGTGTCATAGTATACATACAAGACTCTATATTGACATGTTAACCACTAAAAGATAAATACATGTGTGTATATGTATAGGGTATCCTTCGCTATGTTTGCTCATTTTATGATATAGCGCATATATATGCACACACACTGGGCAAGACTTCAGATTTCTCTGGTTATGAGCAATATGAGCCTGTTAAGGGATTTCACTCAGTTACACATATCTTCTCATTTGTCCCCAGGATACTATGGGGACGGTCTGAATGCCATCATTGTGTTTGCTGCCTGCTTTCTGCCAGACAGCAGCCGGGCGGATTACCACTATGTCATGGAAAACCTTTTCCTGTGAGTGGTGATTGGGTTGACCCCTGTGGGCATGTGACGGCTGATAAAGCGTCTTTCACTGAAAGGGTGTATGGCCTAGCAGGTCCTGAGCCTTTGATAAGAAGCCAGTAGGACTTAAGTCACAGAGCCTTGCCCTAGGGAACTCTGTTCCTAGAATAGAGGGTTAAGCAAACGAGCAGGGTTTGGCCTGTACTTAAAACTTTTCTGACATTTCCTTTGGGCAGAGGATTGTTTTTGTTCTTGATAGCATGGTCTTGGCGAAGGAAACCTGCCTTCACTGACTCTTGACCTCGTTTAATCTGAGTTGCCCTTAATGTTCGATAACATTCTGATATTATTTTTTTAATGTCAGCTTTTAAACCCACGTATTTTTCTAGAGCGGCTGCACATGTGCAAATAAAAGGGCAGTGTTGATGCATTGTTCTCAGGGAAAAGATACCACGTACCACACTGTTCTTCAGTGTCTTTCGCCCTGTAATTTGAATGTCACTTAATTACGGTGTAAATAGAATGAGATCTCTGATGTGGGAAATGAAAACACTCCTCTTTCTTCCTGTGATCAGATATGTAATAAGTACCTTAGAGCTGATGGTAGCTGAAGACTACATGATTGTGTACTTAAATGGTGCAACCCCAAGGCGGAAGATGCCAGGGCTCGGCTGGATGAAGAAATGCTACCAGATGATTGACAGACGGTATGTGGGTGCAGCCACTTAACCACTGTCCTGACTCCCTCGGTAGTTCTCATGTAGTTCTCTTTTAGCTGATGTAATACAGACATATCTTAGAGATACCGGATTACTCGTACATGAAGCCGTAAGCTGTCGATATATTAATGAAAGTGTCATGTGATGGCTACGGCTGATGCTTCCTAGATTTTGCGGGCTGCAATCCTAAAGCTGGCAGACCTGATCCATTCTAGACTGAAGGTGTGTTGGTGCAACCTGAGTGGACAAACCTAGGCACCCATGAGTCTCAGTGGTGTCAGGTGACCGGGCTACTGTTTTTCTATTCTAGGGCAACGATGGCTTACAAAACTGTTGTGTTCATTCAGTATTCGGTGACTGCTAGACCGGCACTGCCTTTGTGGTGCACCTTTCTCTCTGCTCAGACAAACTTTAGTATCCTATATAGGAAAATTAACATAACCCAACTACTAATTTGTGATATCTAGTATGTATTACATCCCATTAGATGAGGCTTCTTTTATAAATGCCATGAGAGTGCCCTGTTACCTGTGACTGAAATCCGTTTTATGATCTGATGATAATAAAGTAGCATTGTTAGTACTGAAAAATGTGCCTGAAAACCAAGAATTATTAAAATTGTCAATTCTCTTTATATGTAAGAACAAAATAAGGCTTAGTCATACCAAATAAATTGTCAAGGGTTAGAGGATGTAGCTTAACTGAAAGAATACTGGAATGTGTGTCCCATCACCTGCATATAAACCTATAATCGCTGCATTCTGGAGGTGGAAGTAAGAGGGTCAAAAGATAGAGGTCATCCTCAGCTACCCAGTGAGTGGGAGGCCAGCCGGGGCTACACAAGACCTTGTCTCAAAACCAAAAGAAATAAAAAATAAATTAATTAATAGTTAAATAGTTAGAGAGTGTGTTCTTTTCAACTTAACCAAGATAAAGCTGACAAAATTTAAAATCATCATGAAGCAAAAATATGGCAATTGTTATAAATTTGTATGCTGTAGGAATATGATCCTCCTCTTTCACATTTTCACTGGTGGGAAAATGAGATTTAAGTGTCAAATTATGTCTCAAAAATCATTTCAGGAAGTTAGGGAGATAGCTTAGTTTAAGAAGTGCCTGCCAGGCAAGTACAGGGACCTGAGTTCAATTCCCAGCACTTAGTGTGGTGGTGCATGCTTATGTGCCTAGGTCTGGGGACACAGTAACAAGCAGATTCCTGGAGCGCACTGGCTGGCCAGCAGAGTCTGATCAGCAAAGCTCAGGTCTTAGTGGGAGACAGTTTCAGAAAGCAAGGGAGACAGCTCCTGAAGGAGATCACTAGAGGGAGATTGTTTCAGAAGGCAAGGGAGACAGCTCCTGAAGAAGATCACTAGAAACTGGGTTCTCTGCAGGAATGCATGCATACCTATACACATACCCATGCATATGAACACACACACACATGCATGCACACATGTGCACACACACAGAAGACTGAGAGAGAAAACATACGAAAGGCATTTTAAAGATTAATCCTGGACATTCTATACATCAGAAAGTATAACCTTCCTAAGAATTCCTCCCCAAAACTGCATATATTCTTATGTGGGGATCTATTTTCTTTTGGAAAGTAAGTTAGCAATAGTATAGAATTGTTTCTTTTTTCAAAATAGGTTGCGCAAGAATTTGAAGTCATTCATCATTGTCCACCCATCTTGGTTCATCAGAACGATCCTTGCGGTAACTCGGCCTTTTATAAGGTATAACTCTGATAGTCACAAGAGTCTCACTGCATGATGTGTTTTCAGAGTATGCAAAAAATGTACAAAAATACAAAATACAAAACAAGGGCTTGTAAGCTCAGAGAATCCAGGGAAAGTTAATTTACCTTGCCTTCCTGGAAAGATACTTTGCACTGCTCATCAAGAGTCCTCATTTAAAGGGCCAGATGTGATGGCACACACTTGTAATTTCAGCACTCAGGATTCTAAGGAAGGACAATTACAAGTTTTAGGCCATAGGGTTTTTAGCATACACTTTCTTTCTTTCTTTCTTTCTTTTTTTTTTTTTTTTTTTTTTTTGTAAAGTGATATTTACTTCATATAAGTATTTTCCCCAACGATTGCAAAGCCTGGCCTCTACATTACTTCCTGAAAGTGTGGACAATGAAGGGTGAGTCCCATGCCACACAGGAGGTTGAGCCAATACTTTACAGAGATGTGTTACTTTGTATGAAATAGAGCATTTGGGTGACGTGAAAAGGTAAAGGTTAGGAAGGATGAAAGTGCAGGCCTGAAGTGTGTCATTTCCTCTGGGCAGGAACTGTGAGGCACCAAAGCTGTTCTGATGGTATTTATTAGCATTCTCATTCCTGACTCTAACAATTGAGTAGCAGGATTCTGCTGGTAACAAAGAATCTGAGGGCCAGTTCTGAGAGTTGGATTGGGCTCAAACATAAGGATCCTTGTTTCTATTCAGTGAATATTCAACACTTGACTTAGGCACTGTATAACTCCATGTTTGGAGATGGAAAGAAAATAAGACATAGTTCATAATATATGAAAACCTGAAACAGTTAGATGAGTGGAACAGTATTTTCTAGAAACCTTTAAAAATAGAATAAAGTCTCGCATATCATCAAGGTAGATAATAGCTAAGTGTAAAATGTGTGTGTGTCTGTGTGTGAGTGTGTATGTGTATGTGTTTTATGTATATACATGCAAAATAAGGGAGAGTTGTGTTGTTTTGTTTTTTTCACTGTACCTTCCAGGTTTTTTTTAATAGAGATTGGTGTTTTACTAATCATTAAAATACTAAATATTTTTATGATGATATTTATTAGCATTCTCATTCCTGACTCTAACAACTGAGTAGCAGGACTCTGCTGGCAACAAATGAACTGCCGACTAAAGTATGAGGAATTTGATGAATTGCCTTTTTAAAAAAGCATTATGGAGTGTGGGCTAATGAAGTAAGTCGTTCAGTAAGTATTCAGTAGTAAGTGTTTGCTGCCCAAACTTGATCACCTGAGTTCAAACCTCAGAATCCCACATTAAAAACCAGATGTGGCAAGTTGTGGTGGCACACACCTTTACTCCCAGCACGCAGAGGACAGCAGAGGCAGATGGATCTCTGTGAGTTTGAGGCTGGCCTGTCTACAAAAAAAGTTCCAGGACAGCCAGGGTCATTACATAGGGAAATCCTTTCTCAAAACAACAACAACAAAAATGAAACAAAAGTAAACAACAACAAAAACAAGCAACCAACCAACCAAACAGATGTGGTGATCTGCATCTGTAATCCCAGCATTCCCATAAGAGAGAGTAACTGGAGACTCAGCCTGAAGCTCATGTCCAGTGGCCTGGAGCAGGGCACCTGCAGAAATAGGATCCTGCCTCAAGGAGATGACCTGAGAGAACCAGTTCCCCAAATTTTTCTTCTGTGGCACATTGTGTCCCCCACCCCCGCCACAGAGAGGAGATGTGGTATTTTGAATATTATAAAGAGTGCAAAGTATATAAAAAGGTACTTATTAACTACAGAAATGCTTCAATAAGAGAGTAAAAATTGCCCGGTAGTGGTGGCCCATGCCTTTAATCCCAGCACTTAAGAGGAGAGGCAGGCAGATTTCTGAGTTCAAGGCCAGCTTGGTCTACAGAGTGAGTTCTAGGATAGCCAGGGCTATACAGAGAAACCCTATCTCGAAAAACAAAACAAAACAAAAACCAAACCAAACCAAACCAAACAAACAAAAAAGAATCAATGTACACAGATACGCTTTTAAAATTTTAGCTTTTTGTTTTATTTATGTTTAATTTATTTTCTGTATATGTGTGTTTTGCCTGAAAAGGTCAAAAGAGGGTGTCTGGTCTCTGGAACTGGGGTTACAAATGATTGTTAGCTGCCGTACGGGTGCTAGGACTTGAACCCATGTCCTTGGGAAGAGAAGTAAGTAATCATAACTGATGAGTCATCTCTCCAGCCCAAATTTTAGCTTTAAAAATACCAAAAGCTTATTTAAAATTTTGTATGAGCTCTACCTCTCACCAGCCACTGCACAACAGCACCAGGGGTACTGGTGTACCCTGACCTGGGTACAGGAGAGCTGGCATCCTTACCAGCCAGCTGCTGCTCTGCACTCAACAGTTGATGGCTTCTGGCAGGAGTACAGGTGGAGAAAGACTCACTTTCCCTAGTGGGGCTGGCCACTAGGAGTTTGACCAAGCTCCAGTGAGTGTATCAGCAACGCAAAATGGACCTTTTTTTCTTTCTTTCTCCTTCTTTTCTGGGAAGGAGGTCATGGTTGGAGGGGTGGGCACAGGAGGGCTGATGGGGTGCATGATGTGAGATTCCCAAATATAATCAATAAGAAACAAAAGTACAAAAAGCAGTTTTGTATAGGCATGTGCACATAAGTGTGGGTCTGTGGAAGCCAGAAGAGGGCATCTGGTCCCTTGGAGCTGGAGTTACGGCAGGTGTGAGCAGCCAGTGGGGATGCTGGGAACCAAACTCGGGTTTTCTGCTGCAGTAGTAAGTACTTTTACTGATGAGCCATCTCACCAGCTCCCAAATTCAGCTCTTATAAAATAAGTTTTAGTTTTGGGCCTTTTGAGATAGGGTCATGCTCTATACCCCAGATTGGCCTGTGATTTACTAAGTAGCCCAGAACAGTCTTGAACTGACTGAGATTCTCCTGCCTCAACACCAACACTGACTTCTTCCTTAACTTCCTCTTCTGCCTCCTCCACTTTTTCTTCTTCTTTCTTCTTCTTTTGTTTTTTATTTGTTTGTTGTTTTTTGTTTAGAGACTTATTTTTGTTTGTTCGTTTCTTTGGGTTTTTGTTTGTTTTGTTTTGAGACAAGGTCTCTTTGCAGTCCTGGCTATCTTGGAGCTTTCTATGTAGACTAGAGTGGCCTCAAACTCACAAAAATCCTCCTGTCACTCCCTCCTGAGTTCTTGGATTAATGTCATGTGCCACTAGACCCAGCCTTACCTCAACTTCTTGAGTACTAAAATTATGGGCATGAGTCATCATGTAATTGTAAAATTGTTTAATAAATAAAATATTCTTTACTATATGAATTTAAAAATTGATAATGGTTTAGCACACAGTAGCTTCATGTGCCTCCCATGTGCAATTTGCAAGGCCCTAAGTTCATTTCCTAAGACTGTAAAACAAATAGAATTGAACCACCGTAACATAACTGCCATCTGAGAGGCTTCCTCCAGCAGCTGATGGAAACATACAGAGACCCACAGCCAAACATCAGGCAGAGCTCAGGCAGTCTTGTGGAAGACTGGGGCCAAGGTTTGTGGGAACCTGAGGAGTCAAGCACACCACAAGAAGACCTACAGAACCAACTAACCTGGGCCCATGGAAGCCCACAGAGACTGAAACATCAACCAAAGAGCACGCATGGTCCAGACCTAGGCCCCCTACACATACGCAGCAGATGTACAGCTTGGTTTTCATGTGGGTTCCCCAACAGTTGGAGTAGGGGCTGTCTCTGACTTGGACTCTGTTGCCTGCCTTTGGATCCCTTTCTCCTAGCTAGGCTGCCTTGTCTGGCTTCAGTGGGAAAGGATGCACTTAGTCCTGATGAGACTTGATGTGCTGGGGTGAACTGTGAGGGGAGGAAGCTCTCTTTCTCTGAGGAGAAGAGGGGGAGGTAATGAGAGAAGCATGGTGGTAGGGTGGGACTGGAAGCAAAGCGGGGGGGCTCCAATTAGGATGTAAAGTGACTAAATAAATTAATGAAAAATAATTAAATCATCGACCAGAAGCAATCAGTCTCACTGATAACTCTGCTCTTGGTTTCAGGCACCTGATTCTGCCATTATCAGCCACAGACACTTTAGAGACAAGTAAATGACTGTGAACCAGTCAAACTTTATTTCTGATCACTAAACTATTGTTGGTTGGTGTTCTCATTAGCCATTTACAAACTATATGGACAGGGCTGGAGAGGTGGCTCCATGATTAAAAGAACTTACTGAACGAGCACAAGGTCTGGAGATCAGATCCCAGCATGCATATAAAAGCTAGGCATGGTCCTGAAAACTCCTATACCCCTATCAGAGAAGGCAAAAACTGGAAGACAGCTGGAGCTTTCTGGTTCCTGGCCTAGCTGAAAAAGCACAGGCTCTATCTTCAGCAAGCTCCTGCCTCAAAAGAAAAAGAAAAAAAACTAATAGAGAAGGATACTTGATGTTCTTCTGTAACTACACACACACACACACACACACACACACACCATAGCTAAAGAGCAACATCTTTGGTGAAGGTATATGTATTAGTCAGGGTTCTCTAGAGTCACAGAACTTATGGTAGTCTCTATGTAGTAAAGGAATTTATTGATGACTTACAGTCGGTAGTTCAACTCCCAACAATCAACTTCCAACAATGATTGGCAGCAGCTGTGAATGGAAGTCCAAGGATCCAGTAGTTGCTCAGTCCCACATGGCAAGCAGGGGAAGCAGAGCCAGCCTTCCTTCTTCCAATGTCCTTATATAGGTCTCCAGCAAAAAGGTGTGGCCCAGATTAAAGGTGTGTGCCACCACACCTTTAATCCCAGATGACCTTGAACTCGTAGATCTTCCTATCTTAATCTTCTGGGATTCATAGCCACTATGCCTCAAGGTCTCCATGCCAAGATTCAGGTCGGAAACTTGTATCTCTCAGCCTCCAGAATAGGGCCACAGGTGAGCCTTCTAATTCTGGATTGTAGTTCATTTCAAATATAGTCAAGTTGACAACCAGGGATAGCCACTACAGTATATGAGAAACAGTTTTTAAAATGAGCTTGTCTATGCCAAATACACTCATCATTCCCTTAGTCACAAACGACGGAGAAATTGCACAGTTCATTGGCTGCCCTCCAGAAGCTCCAAATCTTGTTATGGATACAGGCAGATAAGTTGGCAGTTACCATCCAAAGTGAAATTGTACTTTGTAAGGGTGATATCTCTAGGTAAGGATGAGTTTGAGGGTGATGTGTGGAATGCAAGGGGTTGGGGGTGTATCTAGGCAATCTTCAAGGTGACTTCTAAGGGACTAGCTGGGTTAGCTAGCTAAAACTAAGAAGAAATGTAACTGCCATTTGCTCTTTTGTTCTTCCACCCTTCTCCGCCCTTCCAACACCCTAACACTAGATAGGAGAGAAAAAAGGACAGAAAGAAAATGGGGCAATGCTATTGACTACTTCCTGCTGACTAGGGGTATGGAGTTCCTTGGGGCAAGTTTGATCTTTGCCATCAAGATAACCAGTGTTTTCTTCTTTGGGCACAACTACTTAACAGACTGTAACCAGCAAAAGCAATGGTGATCAACCAACAATCCACCATGCCTCTGAAAAGTCCCCAGAACTCCAAATGCCATACAACTACAGAAACTGTCTGTATCTGCTGCAGGCCACACCTGGGATTAAAATGGAAACATAGTCTTATGTTCTGTGTTTTCTTTTTTTAAAGAAGCCAAAACTCCAAAATTGTCACTCCATAGAAAAGCAATCCAGGTAGAGGAAAGGGCAGGCAGGAGGCACAAGGGGCGGAGCATGGTGTGTTGAAAAGTGTCTGTCCCAGTGAATAAACCATCAGAGGCGGTGGGTGTCTGCTGCCTTCTTCCAGTTGTCTGCTTAGTCTTTTATTAGAGCCCCAGTCTTTGCCAAACTCCAAAGGAAGTAGCTTAGAAGCCCATATAGCGTGTTGTTGGGAATGTATGTTGACCCAAGACTTGGCTGGAAGATTGGAAGTACATTGGGAACAGGAGGATTGCTCACAAGTCATGGTCCCTGGTGAAATCCACAAGTAAAACATTAATGATAGCCAGGCAGTGGTGGCGCATGCCTTTAATCCCAGCGCTTGGGAGACAGAGGAGGCGGATTTCTGAGTTCGAGGCCAACCTGGTCAGCCAGGGCTATGCACAGAAA
>NW_022196904.1:148470448-148472602 GCF_008632895.1 Mastomys coucha
AAACAAAAAAAAAACCATTAATGATATATGTATATAAAAAAAAAAATGTGGAGTGCTTAAAAAAGTCAATTAACAGGCAGTTCACCCAATCCAGAGGCTAATCGAAACCATGAAAGAATTTTAGATCATGGAGCAAATTCACTTCAAGTGGAATGAAATACCTTTAAACTAGTTTACAGTTACACAAATAAGAAGAAAGCGCATTGCATTTTCAGAAATGCATCTCATTGTTTGAAGTAGTGCCAGATTCTCCCTTGAACAGCCGCCAGCTCCCCGGAGACAAAGTCTCCACTCTGTTTCACCCGGCTCCTTCCAGGCACGTCTATCCACTCACACACATCTAAGATGATGCCCTTGTTACAGACTGCTCGTAACTCAAATCCAATTTTATTGGGATGTAGTTTTTCAGTGTTCACCTCTCCAGAATGAGCTTTCTAACTAAAAATCTTGAAAAGTAAAAAGTTCTTTTAATTATACTTTAAAAATTGAGAGGCATGTAAATCTATACACGCTTTTAAAGTATAATCAAACTTTGTAGTCTGAAAGTACTCATAATAATTCTGCTCATTAAAATGAATGAACAGAGATGGCAACTAAGCCATAATCCAGGACTATGGGAAAACAATGCTCAGGAGTGTAGGCTCTGAGGCTAGACCACACAGCTTCTCAAGGCTCCCCCACTGCGTACTGGGAAGACCCTCCCCCTCAGCTTTCTTATTTTTAAAGGGGAGAAAATATTATCTACCTCACCAGGGTGTGATAAGAAAAAAACAGTGAATTCCCATAAATCTTGTAAAACAGTGCCTGGCTAATAGCACACGATTTCCTCAGAGTCTACCCTCAATGTCTGAGACAGCCCCTTCTAGAATGATGGGAAACAGCATCTTATTTTTAAAGGAGATATTAACTGTTATCTAATAAATAAAGCCTTTGCTATAACCTATAAACTACTATGGAAAATATTAAACATCTCTGAAAATACACAGGCTTTTTCTTCTTGTTTTGGTTTGTTTGCTTTCAGAGAGCATTTTCAGTATGTGTACATAATTCATGTGTAAATTCTACAGTATTTTATGAACAGAGTTTAACACCTTTGGACCTGGGGCATGCAGGACTGGGTAGCGGTTTCTGGAACCAGTCCAGCATGGCTGCTGAGGGAGAGGTGTTTGCAGAAGCAGATTGGTAAATTCAAGGTGCTGGTGTTGTAAGATACTCAAAAGGTGTACAATTTCAGTAAGAAAAGGAAGATGTTCAAGGGAGGGCTTCTACAGCAGGATGGCCAGTCTTAATAAACATGTTTTATATTTTCAAATTTCTAAGAAGGTAGCCTCAAAATGTTCTCTCTAAGAAAGAAAAAAGAAAGAAAGAAAGAAAGAAAGAGAGAGAGAAAGAAAGAAAAATAAAATGAACATGTGACATGTCATGTTACCTACCACAACTTAGACTGTTCCACAAAGTACTCAGTACTTTAGAGAACCTGCTGTATACATGAAGTACACACATGCATGCGCGCGCACACACACATACACACACACACATTTGTTGATTATAAAATAGTAATGGCAATTCCTAATATTTCTAATTGACATGTATGTATGTATGCATATATGTGTATGTATGTATGTGTTATGAATGGCGTGTAACAATAATAAAGAAGAAATTAATTTGGGAGAGGGAGGGAAGGGTTAGAGGCATGATAGAGATGTAGTACTCATGTATGAACTTCTGAGAAATTAGAAATACTAAAAAACAGTTATAAAGCAGTGCCGGGCCTGTAACAATGATTGAGGTGCTCAGCAAGCACACTGGGTCAAGCTTGAGCACATCAAGATTTCAGGATATGGGTATGGGTGCATGCTTAGCATGTGTAAGAGCCTGGGTTTGGTCCCCACTGATAATAACATAGAAAAGAACTGCAAGAAGGCTTTCAGAAAAAGGCAACGGCTTTAGGAGGGAAGTATAGCAACTAATGATGCAAGTCTCTTCTCCTTCTTCTTCTTCCAGCTCAAAATTCAGCAGTAAAATTAAATATGTAACTAGTTTATCTGAGCTCAGTGGGCTGATCCCCATGGATTGCATCCACATTCCAGAGAGCATCATCAAGTAAGTATGAGGGCTTTGGAGCACTGGTGAGAAAGAACACAAAGTATGAGG
>NW_022196904.1:148472612-148484841 GCF_008632895.1 Mastomys coucha
AAAGAACACAAAGTATGAGGGCTTTGGAGCACTGGTGAGAAAGAACACAGAGGGGGATGGGGGAACAGACCCTTCTAGAGTGATGGGAAATGGCACCTTATCTCTAAAGGACACCTTAAGTATTACGTAATAAATAAAGCTTTGGCTATAATGTATGAATTGCTATTCTTTCAGAGGCTCTTTCACACAACTTGATTATTTACTTTTATTTTTTTATTTCATATATTTGGTCATTTTTTCCAACCAAGATTAACTTGATATTTTTACCTTGATATTTGTTTCCACCCTGGAGACATCGTTAGTATTAACTAGAATATTTATACTTGTTACACTATACTTTACATTAAGGTCTTCCCATAATTTGGATTTTTCTTTTCCTTAACTAATTTGTCTACATGCCCCCAGAAAATAGATAAAAAGAAAAGACTATTTTCTTCAAATTCCTCCCCACCTTGTCCTAAGGGTTGCCTTTAGAGGGATGATTAGATGGAGAGCCTTTGTTGAGGAGTGGGTGGGTGATGAGAAATAGTTTCCTTGCTTAGGACCAGGCATGGCGGAAGCCTGAGGGTGGGCAACTCTCATACTGTGAGTGTGAAGATCATGTCTGAAAGTAGTAATAAAAGCTAACTAATAGATGTTAGAGAATGGACATTCCTATCTGATACACTGTTGCAAAGAACCATTAATTTTCTGTGGGTCTCGTCCTGCTTTTGTCTCTTGATGTGACTCATTAACTTGTTCTTGTTTCATTGGGCTTGAAAGGGACTTGCTCACGGGCTCTAAGAAAAAAGACAAGTGTTCTGTATCTCCCTCCAGAACACAGACAACAAAACAGACCTTTTGATGAGGCCTCCTAAACATCTCAGTAGCACACACATAGAAGCTGGGGTCTTCTCATTCACCATTACCATTTACCCTGGAACACAGAAGAGCTGTGTTTTATAGCTCACTTAAATTAAACCCCATTTTACAGATGCCAGGTAGGTAAGTTAGTAAGAAGTTACTTATGGAAGTAGAAGAGGGACCAGGCAGGGATGGGAGCAGAGTTCAAATCCAAATTAGCCTGTCACCAAATGTCCACATGCTTTTCTAGTAGGGTCTTCATCTTTCTTCAAGTGTCATCCTAAGCCCAAGAGCTCACAAATAGATGTATTTGGTGTCCCTCCATCAGCTAATCAGGCCCTAACACTGGCTACTGATAGACTTACTGGAGTCAGGTGACTCAGCTTAGCCAAGCAGTACTGATTAGATCCTAACCAGGGCTCCAGTCCTCAGGAGTTTTACCAAAGCCTCACACCAGTGCACTCCAGCTCTGGCCGGTGTGACATAGGCTGCGCCCGCTCTCCCAGACCTACTCTTCCTTTAAAAAATAGTGATGATATAGAGTCAGGGGGCGTTCCTGGGGGCAAGGGAGGCTTCAGGTGAGCAGCTGCCGGTGGGATGGCGCCAAGGGTCCCGGAAAAGTAATAGCCAAAAGTTCCGACAGCCCAGTGACTTCTGGGTCCTTTATCCCACAAACTCAAAGAATGCATTTCATAGGATAAGTTTTAGAATGGAGTTTAGTTTATAGACAAGATACCAACAGAGTTCCTGTATAGTAAAAGCAGGTCCCAAGGAAAGGGCACCATCAAATGTCCCTATCTAGGGGTTAATATGTCTTTTCTAGATTGAGACATGGGACCAGATTGGGATTGTAGGGGATCCCATCATGGTGCAGTTGTCCCATGTACCACGTATTTACGTGCCTCAGTTTCTGTCACAGCCTGATAATGTAAAAGAAAAAAAGATAACAAGAAACCAGACCAGGACAATATACCCCAAACACACTTGCATTTCTAGCCTCCAACCAGGGACAAAAGTCAGACCTTTTTGAGGAGCTGCCCCTAAAAGTGTCCAACAAGATTCTGTCTCCTGTTCTCATCATTTTTGAGCACCTCCTGTACTACTGTACCTTTGCAAGAGATAACAAGGACATTCTCTCTTACTAAGGGAATGAACATTGGCCATTTTGTAGAAAAGCAGCAGGGCTTCCATGGTGAGTCAGACAATGGGATGAAAAGCGGGGATGGGCTTCAGAGGCATTTCCATGTGAATCCTCCCTCCCACTTCTCAATGTCTGAGACTTCAGGCACCCTATAAAAATCCTCCCAGGTTTAATGTTCACATCTGTAAAATGGGGAAGTAATTCTCAGAGTGTGGATGGGCCTGAGGATTAAATGAGACCAGTAAACTGAGAGCCACTATGGGCTATAACTATGGGCTATAATAGAGTTGCTTTGGCGACTTACTGTACTGAGGGTCTGGGGGTCTGGGGAGGGGTTCAGTTGAGAAGCTAGACATGGCCAGGCTCCTTCCATGTACTCTCAAGGGGTGCATTTTGGAAACGTTGCTTCAAGAGGAAGAATTCCATTTAGAAAGACTTGTTTTCTGAAGGAAGAACCTAGCACTGTGGGTCCTCCCTCTCCCTACGGCATCTGTGTTTCCTCCTGACGTTATCACACATCTTGAGGTATCTTTTCTGCCATGTTCTTTACTAACCCCCCATTGCTTCCTTCTTCACATTGTGCAGTTTTTGAATCAACACAGCCAGAACTATTTCCATTTAGTGAGTAACGTTCAAAGCATCTGATCCCAAGCAGTCCAGCCTGGCATCAATGGGATGAAATGAAGTTTATATTCATTGGTGACAGTTGGCTGTTATTAGCTAGGGAATGGCTGTAGTCAATAGAGTCAGTGTAGACACTCAGTGAACACTGGGCTATTATTCCTGAGAGAAATCCTTTGATTTCTGTGGCCCTGTCCGTCTCTGGTTGCAATGTTTTCATCACCCATCAGTATATAACCTTGGCTCATGTGTGTCTCTGTCTGAGAAAGCTTCTTAGTGTATACACATCCTGTGGATTAATGAGTAGCAACCCTTTAATTGGCTAGGTGTGATGGCAACTATGTGTAATCACGGCACTCAGGAGACTGGAACAGAAGGACCCCAAGCTTGAGGCCAGCCTGAGCTACACAGAAAGACCCTTTCCCCAAACAATCAAAACAAACCAAAATTTTGTACTTAAGGTCCCAGTACTACAACTTGTACCTAAAACAATCTTATGGGCCACACATGTTCTCTGTGAGGTACACTGGCTTTCTTGTGCCTACAAACAGTAGGCAATGTTGTATAACATGATTGACTATTTTAAATAGCACAATCACCAGCCAAAAGCACAAAAATGTGGGAAACATTTGGCAAAGAAACTGTATGAGACAGGAAGGCACCACCTCATCCTGCTGGACTTCTGCCGATGATGTGCACATGGGACAAGAATTTTTGTCTCCTTGTCTGTGTCCACAAATGGCCAAAAGCACTGTCCATTGACTTTGGAAATTTCAGATATCTTGGTGAACAGGCAAATTTGCAAATATGACATCTAGAAATAGTGAGAAGTGACTGTATATTTATGAATTGTAAATGGACCATTGTGCCTAACACAAATAAGCTTTCTCTCCATAGCCAGTCGTCGTCGATGTCTGAGTAAGCGTTTTCTCTTGTGTTCTGACTGTTTAAAGCTTTTACTTGTCATTTTCCCACTGTTCCTCGCTGTCCTCATGGCATCCATTTCTTATCTTGTAAGGTACGATGAAGAGAAATCTTTTAAGAGAAGTGTGAGGTAAAAATCTGGAGATCTGTATTCACGCTGGACCCCCTGTGTGTATACTCCAGTCTTGTTTTGGCGGGTGACCTCAACACGCTGCAGGAGGAAGAGTCTGTTTATCAGTCCTTCGTGTTCCCCTCAAAGTCCTTGTCCTATGTGTAAAGCTGTTGAGGTCAACCTGATTTGCAACTGAAACCTACTAAACCAGATTCACCCCTGACTTGGCCCAGGCTGCAAGCTAACTATACCCAGCACACTGATGTGAATGTTCTGAGCTTTAATTTAGCCAGCATGTTGCTCAACCCCTTGCAACATCTCTATCACCTTTACGAAGGGATTCTCAAAGTAAACATACATGACTGCCAACAGGAAGGAATAACAGCCTGTTTTAGCCAAGTGTGTCTCCACGCACCGGCAGACAGTTATGAAAAAGACAAGCCGATACGCACCACTTACATTTGGCTCTGCCCTGCTCATGCTCTGCTTGCTCTTTTTGTTTGTTTGTGTGTGTGTTTCTTCCTTTTCCCCATCAATCATTTCTGCTCTGCTCGTGCAGACTGGATGAAGAACTGAGGGAAGCGTCAGAAGCGGCTAAGTAAGACTTGGGTTTTCATTTCGCGGCTGGTGTGATGTTGGCTTGTGTTTCTGGAATGACTGGGAGGATCTGCATGCCTGGTGTTGTCTTCTTGCGCCCTGATAATAAGGCTGCATCTTGAAGATTCCCTTTCTCCCATGACCAAGGCAATCGTTGATGTTCTCATTATAATCTATTTTCCCATAATCCTGGTTACCTTGAGGAAAACATTTGTCACTGTTTAATTTGTCACTGTTTTAATGCATCTGAAATTCTGGATATCACCGCACATCTTCGACACTGTTACATAGAGTGTTGTGTCTATATGACCTTTAAATATATCAAGGCACCAGAATCACACCAGTTCGTATCATGAGGAGAGACAGTAGCAAATAAAAATTGGAGAGATTTGTGCAGAATTAGTTTTACAGCCTTCCAAGATTTAAATAACACTCTGAGGTTAGAGAGATGGCTCAACTCTTATTAGCATTGACTGTTCCTGTATAGGACCAGGGTTCTATTCTCACATGGTGGCTTAAAACTGTCTATAACACCAGGGCTAAGGAATCCTAAATCGATTTCTGGTCTCTGCAAACACTACATGTACATAGTGCACAGACATGTATGCAAACAAAACACCATATGCATAAAATAATAGTAAAAAACCAACAAATGCTGGGTTTAGATTTTGTTATTGTTGTTGTTTGTTTGTTTTTAATAATGCAATGTTCATTGGGGCTGGACACTGCTCAGCCTTGTTGAAGCATGATCCTGGAAAAAGGCAAAGATACACTGTCAGGAAACATAAAATGAACACATGCTAAATGATGTTATTTGATGAATTATTTAGTGAGGAAACCAGTAAAGAGTTGCCATGAACTTGGGGAGAATTTAAGCTGTGTTACTGTAGCCATCACTTCTTGCCTAATCCCAAGGCACCACACGGATATCTGAGACTACATATGGTTCCAGCCCCTGGATACACTATCCGTTCTCCTGTGATTCACCGTAGGTAACATACTATGCCAGAAGTTACTTAAGATTTATGAGTGACTTATTTTTCCAGTTTTCCATTTACTATTTTTAAAGCATGTTTGACTGCTTGTAACTGAATCTACAGAAAGTACAGTTACAGATTTTAGGTATAGGGAATTTGCAAAAGGCTGTTGGGATAAGGTAGTTGGTTTAGATATCAAGTTGGTTAATGTTCAGTAGGGCAATAATCTAACATCAGGTTATCTTTCCACCGGACAGAGATGGTTGCAGGACATAAATCTACAAGCTAACCTCTGCCCTGTGGTACTGAGAGACATCCCTAGAATGTCGGCCTGAGCTCACTGGACAGAGCCTCAAGTCATGCTCTTTGTTCATGTCCAAGGCTACAAAGAAATCTCCTGACATTATTAAATATATACAACTGCTACCCAGAAAGCCTACCATATTGAGTGCATTAAACTTCCCTTTAAGTGTCTCTTATATTATTAATTTTTACAATGAAAGCAAAACTTCTGAACAATGTTCATAGCAGTTACCAATTCTAAATAAATGCTAAGTAGTGAATTTATCCCGTGTGTCTACAAATGCTTCCTCATTATCCCATTTAGCCATTTGGCGGGGAGTGCTGTATATTTTTGTTGCTGGTGACCTACAGAATTATTTGCCTAAAATCTGAATCTTTTACATTTAAAATGCCTGAATTAAAAATCACTAGATCTTAGCAATCTTAATGCAGATTCATTCGGTAAGCCACTTGCCAGAAGAATCCAACCCCAACTCATTCTATTCTTTTTGATTATGAAATTAAAAAGTCTTCACACCTTTGAGTGTATGTAAAGAAAATGAACTAAGCTCTGTTGACCCTACAGGGGGGTTGGTTTTCAGTATTTTTCTTGTTGTTTCTGAGACACTGTCTCCCTATTGTAGCCTTCACTAGCCTGCATCTTGCTTAGTAGACCTCTCACAGGTGTCCACTTGCCTCTGCCTCCCAAGTACTGGGATTAAAGGCATGTGCCACAGCACCTGGTCCCACAGAGGCTTGAAATGCCAACCACATTGGTGCCCGATGGAGCTCCTTCACTATGTTTTAACCTTGGATGCAATTCCTAAATCCTGGGGTAGACTCTGTATGAGTGTTAGCTCAAAAAAAATAAGAAAGAAAGAAAGAAAGAAAAAGAAAAAGAAAAGAAATAGTTATCCTTGTTTATCTAAAATAGGAAGCTAGCTATCCCAAGGTTCTTTCTGTTAATGTGACTGTCCTCGTGGCTTTATTAGAAAACTTTGGACTTCTCTTACCCGAGTTAGATAGTCAGATAGCATATATCAAAGAACAGAGGCCGCATAGGCATTGCTTTTCTCCATCCCTACAGCATTTTAAAACCTCTCCCTCCCCATCATGTTGTACATGTGGTACAGCACCCCTCAAGTTGCTCACCACCCTTCCTTGACCTCTGTAGAACTGGCTCTTCCAGACAGCTTTCATTCCAACCTCATACCCACACAGAAGTAGGAAATACTTTTGAAGGGTCTGTGCTATATACAAACCCATTCTTAGTTTGCAAATGAGGAAGAATCCATCTGCTGCCCCTTCAGGGGTAGCGTTTAAACACCTGCAAATCGCTGTTCTCTGTTGAGAGATCACCTAAAGTTACAAAGGAGAAAGCCTAGGCTTGGAAGGTTTCCGTTTCTTGATTCTGCTCCAGCTTTGCTGGCTTTTGCAAGCTCTCTGCCCTTGCTCTCTAGGCTTGCCAAATTTTCTCCATAAAAATACCAGACCACCAGCAGGGTGAGGAAAGGAAGGGAGGGAGAGAGGCTGCAATACCTCGCAAGGGAAACAGTCCCCTGATATTTTCAGGAGAATACTGGATCAGTGGAAAACCCTCATGCAAATCTATAAATTAGCTTGTTCAGTTAGACTCAGTGGAAAAGAAACGCTTGCATTTAAAAAGGATTAGTTCGACTGGAGTTGTGGCTCAGCAGTTAAGAGCACCTGCTGCACTTGGGGAGGACCTGGCTTGGGAGGATCTGATATACCCCAAACCATATGGCTGCTCAGCAATGTCCAACTCCATCTTCTTCTGACCTCTACAGGCACCAGGCACACAAGCCGTTCACATAAATACATGCATGCAAAACAGCCATACACATCATTTTGTTTTTTTAAAAAATAAGTGAAAAGAATCATAGACTCTTTTAAATCATTTTTCTTATTGGGGGGGGGGAAAACTTACCAGAGGAGTAAAAAGTAAAAAGTAAAAAGGTGGCTCAGCAGGTAAGAGCACCGACTGCTCTTCCAAAGGTCCTGAGTTCAAATCCCAGCAACCACATGGTGGCTCACAACCACCCCTAATGAGATCTGATGCCCTCTTCTGGTGTGTCTGAAGTCACCTAAAGTGTATTTATGCATAATAATAAATAAATCTAAAAAAAAAAGTAAAAAGTAAAAAAAAAGTAAAAAAAAAGGAAAAGCTGAAATGTACTAAATATTAGGAATAAATATTAGGAATAAATATTAGGAATAAATGTACTAAATATTAGGGATAAGGTGAATTTGAAATCTTTAAGCATAGTTATCACATTGATGTTATGGATATCGTGAACAGCTAACTTACACAAAGACATGTGCACCATTAAAAACTTTGATTTCACCGTTTGATATGGCTGCCCTTCTCTTCCTGGACCTGTCTTGCTTAGGTAGGATTAGAACTAATGACTTCCCCTGAGCACTGCTAGCCCTGCCCCCACTAGTGGTGAGTGCCCTGCCCCTCTCCTGGACCGACATCAAGCAGAACTGACCCAGACAGTCTTTCCATACAATTGTAAATCCTCATTCTTGTGAAAACTGAAGGCTGACTGTGTGGTGTCTAGACAAAATTCAGATGCTTAAAAGGTTTTCCTTTATGTCTAAAATACTTTTTTTATTATTTGAGCTATGTAAATTTTTTTCAATATTTATCTTCACTGCATAAGAACAGATTTGAAAAGTAAGAAAAGGTGGCTTGGACAGATAACCACTGGAGGTATTTGAAATTTTATTATTATTATTTCTATATCTCAATTAATGACTCTATCTCAGATGTGATGCTAAAATAGCATCATTTGCTAGTAGCATCATTTTTTCTGGTATAGATTTGGGGTTGTAGGGGTAGCAAATGAAACCAGATTAAACAGTTTCAAATGCTCCAGCCAGAGACGCTGACATGGCAGTGAGAATGAGAAAATGTTAACTACTTCCTGTTTGTTTGTTTGTCCTCCCCTGCACTCAGAACTAGCTGCCTTTACAATGATCCAGAAATGACTTCTATGGAGAAAGAGTAAGAATTCACCATCAATAACAGCTATGTGCTTACATGTAGTATTGTATGGCTGGACTCAAAGGAAACTGATGCTTCCAGGACTGGGTAAACTTGACGAGATGTTCGGCTTTCATGGGCTCTGATCCTGAAACAACCAATTGACAGAGACATTGGCCAGCTACTGTTGTCTTAGTGATCATCACAAAGGACAACAGAATGTTTTACCTTATGTTCCACTGTTTAAATCCAAAAACGAGCAAAGGAATTTGGGGGCCAGTTGTACGAACACTGGGGCAAGAGGGAGGCAAACCGGCTTTCAGAATTACATCACCCATCACAGTTAGAACAAGCTAAACCTTCTGTGTAAATTTAATATTTTAGTAACTAGTGGAGAAATATCTTTGCTTTGTAAATTCTAAGAGGCAATTGTGCCTGCCTGGGACGTCTGGAATTATATAGTTGGATATTGCTGTCCTGTAAAATAATAGAAATTGAACATGAATGGTGTTCTTAGCCTGTGTCAGACTCTGTAAGAAATCGGACTCAGTATCTGATATTCATCCTAGAATAATCATATGGGGTGCATTTTACAGAAGAGAAAAAGGAACCGTGGATAAACCATGCGACTAAACAATGTTTTGCAGCCATTAAATAGGGGCTCAGGGGTATAAGGTGGGGTTCGAATCTTGACCTTGCAGATTCAGAGTTGGTGGCTTTCAAATTAGAGGGAGACTGTGTGGAGATGGTTGCTGCTTCTCATCTAACAAAGGACAGAAACTGTTCACATGAGACTGGCCATGTCCATTTGGATGTCCAGCAAACAGATCTTAATTTGGCTGGAATTAGGATTATCCTTGTTGCCTGGGACCAAGACAACCAAAGATCAACTTAAACGTATTTCCCTTATCACTGTCTCCTCTGGGTCCAAAGAGAAGTTGGAAAATCAACACAGTGTCTGCAGCTGCCTTGTTGACCTTGCAGCTTAAAGGAAGTTTAGAGACAAAACACTGAGTCCCAACTTTAAGAAAGGAACAAAGGGCAGGATGAATGTTGGACAGGGACATTCTGAGTCATGGAGCTTTTTCCTAAAGGTCACCCTTGTCCAAACTTTGGAGATGACAGCACCAGTAGCTTCAAGCAAAGAGGTTTTTGCAAAGCAAACATACCTCAGTCTCTCGCTCCACTGTAGTCTATCTTTCCAATACAGGCATTCCCTCCCATTGCAATGCCCCTTGAACACGAACAACACTCACAGTTCAGCTTGCCCATCATTGGCCTGTTGCTGCTATATCTTGGGGCTTACCCAGTCCTCTGCCTGCCTTGTTTGTCTGTTCGCTATTGGTGAGAGGGCTTTTGGGTTGGTGTATAGGACAATGCATCTATTCCTGTGTGGGCTCCTTGCAGGGCTGGGTGGGAGGGAAGGAGCAATGCTGCCAACCACTGATGTTACTTCCCATTCTTAGAAGAACATATCCCCTAGAAGTTTCCCTTTTCTTCATCCTGTCTTTCCTGAGCACCTACCAGGCATATCATCTTCCTAAGCATCAGAATGAGATCCAGGGAACTAGAGTGAGCAAAAATTCTCTCCCTTGACCTCCAGACCTGTATTTCCTTGCTTGCTTGCTTACTTTAGCTTTTTTTTTTTTTTTTTTTTTTTTCAACCTCTGGGCTTCTGG
Source organism: Mastomys coucha (assembly GCF_008632895.1). NCBI lineage: Eukaryota > Metazoa > Chordata > Mammalia > Rodentia > Muridae > Mastomys > Mastomys coucha. The sequence goes on from NW_022196904.1 coordinate 148,482,799, forward strand.
GGAGATGGAAGAATCCTACCTACGTGGAAGCATTTTACACCAGCCACTAGGACTGAATGGATGAACTGCAAATCAGGCACTGGCCTTTTCAAGTAAACTCTGTCCAGCTAAGAATGAAGGGAGATGTAAGGGTCCTATCATGGCCTCCCATTCTCTACAGACAGAAGGAACATTCTGCCTGCCTTGCCATAAAACACAAGTGTTTTTAACTGCTATTAAACAGGATTGCCACTTGCCTTATAAGGAACCTCATTTAGTGCATGCAAGAAGTGAGACCAGCCTGTCACTGAATCGTAGGTCACTCTGCACAGGGCCAGATCTGTTGTGGACAGGTAAACTCATCTTTCCAGGCAGGAGGGATGCCCCACCTACTTTCAGTTAAGTTGCCATCAGTGTCATTCTTCAAAGGGACACTGTTTGGAAATGACCTTCAGTGCTTTTCACCCTTACTTTAGGGTTAGGTTTTATTCATCGATATCACAACGTTAAAGCAGGACTATCTCCATTTGTAATGTATTTTTAAATGAGATGGTCAATGGCTCTATGTGGTGAAGATGAATTAGAAGCATTATCAGTGCCTTCATTAACCCCACAAGGTAACCATTGTCTTAAAAGCAATCTGCAGAGTGGTTTCCTGTACCAGCTTATCAGGAAGTTGTCCACAGTTGCTCTTTCTATACTCTGGGTCTCTGGGTAAGCAGGTTTTAGTCTTTCATCTATTTGGTTTAAATAAAAAGCAATGATTTAACCTCCCCAAAAAAAATTTACAAAAAAGTCAGAACAAAAACAAAAAGTGTTGAGATGTATATTCTGGTGTGTCAGATCAGGTATTGTCAAAGGCCTAGATTGCCGTTACCAACTCAGACCTAGCACTGACTTCTACGTACATCATAGACCATCTTAGAACCATGTGCATTCGGTAAATGTCCTGCTTTGTAAGAGTATGTTAGAGACAGATACAGGAGTCCAGTAGATGAGAGAAGACACCATCCAACAAAGGCCTGCAGATAGTAAGTCAGATCCTTGAAGGCACAAGAAATAAATGTTACCCCAGGGTCTGGTCCCCTTGGAGCTGTCACAGCAGCCTCTTCAAACTCTCATTATTGCCAGGGTAGATCTACTCCTTCACTAGTGGTCAGCTGTGCCGACCTATCTCCATGAGATACAGTTCAGAAATGGGAGCTTGTAGGATGTGGGTCATGCGGGCAAGCGAGCATAGATACACACTGCCGAGGTTGCTGAGGGAATCCCAAAGGAAAAACACTTCACTTGTGCGCCCTAGACTAGCAGGTGCTCTAGGCTACATGTGGCTTTGTCTGCAAAGTTCCTAGAAGGGACTTGCTTGTCACATGGACCACAGGACAGTCTACCCCAGGAGGACTGATGAGTCAGCAGGGCAGAGAGAAATCCAGACTTCCTGACATGCTGCTGCTTTCACACTCCTGGGTCCTCTTTGTATCATGACTGCAGTCCTTTCTTCAACTGCTCACTGGCTCCAGTTCTCTCCCTGTGTATCTGTGTGTGTACCCAAGATGATGCTTATCGCACGTTAGAGAGGAATTAAGAGAGCCAAGAAAGCTAGTTGTTGCTCGGATACCCCAGAGACAGCATGCAGACCCAATTCAGGGATGACATCTCTCTAGCAGGCTCCCGGCATGAGCCCTCATTCAAAAGCGAAAGAACCTAGAGTCTGAGGCCCACAAGGCCCTGAAGGGGAACAGACAACGGACCAGGAAGGGGAAGTGTGAGTAGACAGCAAGCTTTGTCTGGCTTCTTCTGCTTTCCATCTCATCTAGCACCCAGTCTGGTAGACACTGCCACTCGTTCAAGATGGGTCTTCACAACCCAGCCCAGACTCCATGGCAGACTTCACAGACACATGCAGAAGCATGCCGTACCATCCCCTCAGCCAAGTGGATGCCAAAAACTGACCATCATAAGAACGAAAAGTGGTCGCTCAAAATAGGAAGGCATAGTGACATTCTTCATCTGATTTCACTTTTGCTTTGAGGCTTAATGTGTGCCTTTTATTCCTGGGTCCTT